>NW_006271976.1:127736-185882 GCF_000225605.1 Cordyceps militaris CM01 | reverse complement strand
GCTCCCGTGTTTGCGCGCGCCGTGCTCGACTTGCCGGCCGCGCACGCGCACGCCGACGCGCTCGTGCGCGCGCTGCACCCCAATGGCGTGCTCGTCGTCTTCAACCCCTCGGTCAGCCAGGTCGCCGAGTTCCAGGCCTGGGCGCTGGAGCGCCAGCTCCCGCTGCAGCTGGAAAAGGTGCTGGAGCTGCCGACGACGTCGACGGCCGACGGGGTCCGGGACGGCGGGTGTGGTGGGCGTCACTGGGACGTCAAGATTGTCAAGCCCAAGCCGGTGCCGCCGATGGAAGAGGGGTTGGAGGACGGGGTCGAGGACGAATGCCCGACCGAGTCGGAACCCGTTGTCGTCATGCGGCCCAAGGTCGGCGGCCGTGTCGCTGGCGGTGGCTTCGTTGCCGTGTATCGCAAGTGGCCTGCTGGAACGAATCGGCAACCGACTGCAAAGCCTGAAACGGAACCAGAACCATAATAGCAAGCACTACGTCTTGGGTTTGCTTTGTACTATATATGTACTCCATTTTGTATACTAGATTGACAAGCACGTTTTGCGATATTGTACGACCAGGTGGAACAACAAACGTAATATCAATTATAATTAAACTGCCTGCTAATTACGCCAATGCTATCCAATGTGATGGGGGTATCTAAATGCATATACGCACAAACAACCCAAATCGTCCGCAGAACTGCCTTTTTTTTAAGCCGCTTTCATGCCATCATAACGACGTAAGGCCTTCCATGTATATAAGCCCACTGGCAAAAAACAATATGCCATAAAGGAAAACGAGGAACATGTAAACAAAACAAGGGGAGAGGGCAAAAAGATGAAGCTAGGTGCTGAGGGGAGCGTCTGCAATGTCCAGCACTGCTAAGCCCTCGCGCGCAGTCCAACAAGACAGTCGGATTGCAAGCGCCAAAGTCTCGGCAGCCCATCGGATGAATGAAACTGGACCATGCAGTTTGATAGGGGTTAAAAAGAAATGAATGCCCAGCAACGGGCATTCTGAATTCGGGCGCGAGCCCTTTTCGCACTGAGCGTGTAAGTTGGCAGACCTATTCTTGCCAAGTCTTTTTTGGTGTGTGTTGTAACAACAGAATGTCGCCACCATTGAGAAATTCAATGGCAAAGCTTGCGCTTTCTTGCGACACATCTCTAAAGAAGAGCAAGACGGGAAATAAAGAAAATAAGGAAAAAAGAGCCGGAAACCGTGCGCCTACAGGCTGGTCACTCGGTCCGGGGCACGAGCGCAGCAGACTGTCAGCTTCAGGCTGGTGCCCAGCTCCTGGCACTCATTCAAGAGCGCTTTGTCGTCCCAGATGCTCTTGCGCCCATCCCTGGCGCCGCCCGCTGCATTCTCGTAGCAGCGCGTGTACCACCAGCGGCCCACGCGCGTCACCATCTTCGTAATGTTGGCATCCGCGGCCGGGCCATTCTCCTTCATCATGTCCGAGAGGCTTGCCGGCGCCTGCGCCGGTTTCTTGCCTGAGGAGCCGCCACCGCTGCTCCGTGGCTGAACTATGGAGCTCGCCACGGGCACGCCGACCTTGGCGGCCCGGATACTCGAGAAGCCGCCCCGGCCGAGCAACTTGACGAGAATGTCGGCAGCCGACGCGAGGCTCGTACCAGGCGACTGCTCGTGAATCATCTCCTTCAGGTGACGCATGGTGCGACGGCCTCGATTGCCCATGTTGTTCAGGTCGAGGTCGAGAATCGCAAGCTCTAGGTACCCGCCCGACTTTAACACGCGACGAGACTCGGCAATGATGTTGCGGTAGTGCGACTCGGGCGCCGCGACCGGGAAGCGGTACACGACCGAGTCAAAGCTCTGGGGAGCAAAGGGAAACTTGCCAAGGTGATCAATGTACTGGACTTGGTGATGATTGGGCGGACTTAGGAGAGCGTTCGAGTCAGTCTTTTTGGTATTCTCACCCAGAGGGGCCCGCGGGGAGAGGTTGTAGAAGTTGGTCTTGGGGTATGTCTCAGCAACGTAAAAGGACCAGTCGTCGTTCCCAAGTCCATCAATGACCAAGATGGAGTGGCGAGAGGCGGGAGAAGAAGGGTCGGACTTGTCTGCGATGAGCTCGTGACGGATGTCGCTGAACAAAACGTGTCCAAATGTAAGCCACTTGCTGACAGTCATAGAGCCAACGCGGAGGTTGACTTGTGCCAAGGGCGAACTGTAGTCGAAAGAACTGGAGCTGCTACCGGAAAACCGAGTCTTGGAGGAAACAGAGCTGTGACGTCGCGATCCAGCTGTTTCGGCGCTCTTTCGCTTCATCCAAATGCTTTCGTCACCGGTACCTAGGGAAGATTGGTGTGGTTGAAATGCTGCCTTGAGTCTTTCTGTCATGTCGGCGCTGCAGTAGCTTGATCGCGACAGTTCAGAGAGCATAGAAACCTTTCTCTCAGCGACTACCGGGGATTCCAGGTTGAGTTGTTTGCCAAGCCTATTCTGGTAGTTTTCAAGGTAAAATGGTGTCCCCTTGGAAGACGTTGTAGATCGCCTCAGACGCTCCGCATCGTCTCCCAGTAAGTCATTGTATTCGTCCCAGATTTCATCTTCAGCCGGGGGGTCCTCTGGCTTGGGGATAATGGCTGTAGCTCCAGCATAACAGAAGCCGGATGAACTAGAGCTTGTGCAGGCTGTCCCGACAGAGAACTTCCTCGGCGAAAACGACAAAAACTCCGTCGGCGGTGTGTCTTCAATGATGCCACTGTTGCGAGACTCCTGCGAGACAGTCTGCGTAGTTGTACTTCCGAGCGTCGACTGATCTGGAGACAGTCCGGAAGCTGCCATTGAAAACAGCGGATTAGGGCCGTGGGTGCTTCTCTCAGGTTCACTTAGATCTGGGGAGCCAGTCTGCTGCTGCATACTTGTTCCGAAGGGCCGGGAAAAACTTCTAGGAGAAGTAGGGTTGTGAAAGCGAGAAGCAACTTTAGGAATGCGCCCAACTTGCTGTAGTCGACTCGGCCGGCGAGTTGCTTTCGGTACGACCTGCTCATTCAGGGCAGGTGTCGATGCGCTGGCAGTCATGGCGCTGTCAAGAACGGGCGATGGTCGCTGAATCTCGAAGGATGTGGACGTCATGTGCTGTGGTAAAACATTCGCAGCATACAAAACGTCATGAACTTTGAAATCTTCGGCATCTCCATGTTCAGAAGGGTCTATGATCGCATAAAAGGGCACGGTGCGCTTGTCGACTTCCACTGTTGTTACGGTTGCAGCAACAGTAGCGCTCGAGACCCTGTCAGGTTCAGGGATATTCTTACTCCGTCCGAAGAAATTCCACTTTCGCGGAGATCGTTGCTTCTTCTGTAACTTGCGAGGAACCAGTTGCGAAATGGCAGAGCCTTGGGAGACATCTCTGTGAAGCTCCAGATGAGAGTCATCCGACAGAATGCTTGTATCGAAGCTTGTAAGCGGCGATGCCGATGCACCTGATGTATTGATCGGTTGCGGGAGACGGAGGGGACTATCGGGCGCAATTTGTAATCTCTGGACAGAGCGTCGAAGAGCCAGGGTCGGTCGTTCGGTTCCATCCTCCGAGTCGCTGCTGTTGTAGAAACGCCGTTCCCTGTATGGCAGCAGAGAGGGTTGAAGTTTAGTTGATTGCTCGGTGCTCTCCTTGCGTAACGGTTGACCAGTATTGTTGTCCGTCGGCAACGAGTCGAAGCTTTTGTTCCTGTCTACCACTCCACCGCCCGAAATAATGACTGGATTCATGCGTTCAGCAAAGAATAAGTCGTCGTCACTTGGGTTTGTTTCTTGCGAGACTTGTGGCCCGGAGTAGTTGTAAGTGTGACTTGCGCCACCACTCCGGCGACGTACAGCCCCAATCTTGCCATAGCCCTCGTGGCCTGTGCCGGCCACTGGGCCTTTTCTCGCAAGCTTTTGTGATTCTTTCTTGTCTGTTTGATCTTCGCTTGTTTTCCGGCGCCCAAAGAAGTTGAAGCGGCTAGTTGACGAGGATTTGGCGCTCGAAGTGGACTTGGCTGTTTGTGGCCTGGACAATGTCGTGGTTTCCTTTGATGCTAGGACGCTGCCCAAATCAACTGGAAGGTGAGATATCGATGAATTCTTTGCGGGCTTGGTAGGGGAGGATGATTTGCGAGAGTGGCTCGTAGATGCACTGCCCCTTCCGTCACCCAAGCTGGGTCTGCTACCCCGTAGGTTGCTCTGAATGACTGGGATGGGGTCGAACAATTGCGATTTCAGGTCTGGTGTTCCTCTGCGACTGGGGCGAAGTGGTATTGGCGGGCGTTGCGGGGAAGAGGTTGCAGCTCTTCCTCTGATGTTGATGTCGGGTACCCTTTCTTCATCCGTCGTGGAGTCTTCCCTGGCCCTCTGGAATTTTTGGGATGATTTTCTTGGTGGCGGGTTAGGAGGGGCTGTTCCAAGCTTGCCTGGACGCTTTTTTGGTGTGCTTCGACCGCCCTCCCTGACTGTTGAGCTTGATGACGAGGAAGTAACCGATTCCCGGACAGCATCTAGCCCCCGAGGGTCGGTAGCTAGCAAATCTGTGTCCTGAGAGATGCTACCAGCCCGTCGACGGGTAACGGGGGGTCTAGAAAACGCTGGGCTTGTTTGCTTTGGCTTTGTGTAGTAGCTGGGGCGGCTTGGTGCGATCAAACCGGGCGATTGGGACGAGATTGAGGTTGGTGTCGTGTCGCGGCTGTAGGGACCGGGTCCAGGAGAGGCCGAGAATTTCGTTGACGGACTGGCACTGGTCATACTCAACTGCGAACTGCTTCCCGAGAAGACTGCGCTAGAAGGAGTCGGAGGTGGTAGGTCATGGGTCGACAGTTTGTACAGACCATCTGTGGAAGCCTTGCGGCCCCCGAGTGAGGATTGCTGTTCATGGTTGCGATAACGATCCAGCTCAGGATAGAGGAATGGGGCTTTTGGAGCCGGAAAACTCAAGTCTGGCGACTTCTTCGTGACAGCTGCGTCTGGCTTTGCCGACTTTGTACCAATGTCAAGATAAATATCAAGCGCTTCATCAATCGATGCCATCGATTGTCTTTTGGGCGATGCCGAAACCCGACGGCCTTCGTCGGGAACTATTGCGTTGCGAGACGTGATTGACCTTCGCCTCGTTGATAGCTCTCCAGCACTTTTCAAGCTGCTTTCATAAGAGACGCCTGAAGAGGACGAATCAAGGCTGCCTTGCGTACGACTTCGCGAGGATGAGGAACCAGAAACGCTGATGGAGGGCATTCGCCTAGGCTCATGGTTCTGCGGGGGCGAGGTTGGGACTGGCAGTCCCGATTCAGATCTGCCTGGTGCGCGTATCGACCTACTTGGTATTCTGGAATGATGTTGCTTGGGTAGTTCTGGCTTTGTCGAAACTGCTTCCCGGGCTGCATTTGAGTTGACGGGTCGGGGTAGACCTCCTGCAGCGGGAGCCTGCAGCCTCCGTGATCGAACGCCATCGGATGGGTTTGCAGGTAGGCCGTATCCCCCAAACTCTCGCTTGAGGGATGCCATGGGGGCGGTGCATCCAGCAGGGGATTTCTAGCAAATTTGACTCATAGTAGGTGACAGCCTGCTTTACAACGCTGTATCACTGCACAGTCGAAAATGTGATGTGAAGCTATTTTTAGCTGTTACTCTTCAATGGCTGGCGAGAAAAAGGGTTCCCTTTCGAAGAGTTGGTCCTTGATGTTCTTGTTGGCCAACTACCGTTGCAGAAATGGTGAGTAGGCCGTGAGATGTCGGTACTCACGTGGGGGTACAAGTGTCGTAGAAGGCCGCCAGTGGCTCTTCAAGGGGTATGTTGCAGGCACAGTATGTTGTGAGAGGCTAAAAAGGACGAGTTGATTTGAAATGAACCGGCACACCAAATGGTAAATACGAATAAAGTGGTGGTCCCAGGTGGAGGGGGAATCGGCGCGAGGTAGTGGTGGTGGGGAGCGAAAATCGACAGTGTGCGGGTAAGCGGACGGGGGCCAGGGACTGGTAAAGAATGCTCTTTGCTGTCGAAGAGTCGAAGAGAAAAACAAGGGTATGGCGACTGATGGTGTGAAAGGGCGAGGATATTAATGACGTGTATAAGACGTAAAGGGAAGTATTCAAGTTGTCGAGTAGCACACGCAAACTGTGTCTGGCCGTGCTCAGGTCGAATAAGATAAGCGCCAAAGTCAAGAGAACAATAGATGAGAAGAGAAAAAGAGATGACAACGAGATATCAGGGTGGTGTGGCAACCGGAATAGCCATGGTATTTAGACGAGCAACGAGCCTGCAAGATAAACAGTGATGTGGGCAAAAGGCGAGCGAGGCAGAGGCGTGGATGACCAGCCAGTTCTGGGATCTGGTGGCGGCACTTGCACGCAAAGTTTAGAGGCGTGCAGAGCTTGGCTCTATTTTCGCTATTTTCGCTCCTCCAACAAGGCCGCCAACCCTGGCCGCATATCCCCAGGCAGAGAGCGCACCCCTCTATGGCTGGAGACGCCGAACGCCAAAGGACAAAGTGCCAACTTGGGCATAGTATGCCACAACCGACAGAAATCTTGTTGGGTGGACGGGCGGGCCTTCGTTCCCCCCAAGGCAACACACCTGACTGGCGAACTGCGCCGTGATGCAAGTGGAATACTGTCCTATAGCCTGCATGCGCAACTTGTCCTATGGGAGGGCGACGGTGCCGGGATGGCGCTGTAATTGGGCATCGAAATGGTACCCCCCCCCCCCCTGCGCGCCATGGAGAGAGCGGGCCATTGTCTGCTTGTCTGTCTTGATGCTGAGCGCGCGACCACCAACTGAGTGCGGCGTACGGAGCACAACGGTGGGCCTTGGAGCGACGAGTTGCAACCGGTCAGCCTCTCCCATATATTCTGCTCCAAATACCCACGGCGGCTGTTTGTGGTCCCTGGCACACGGCAGGGAAGGAATGGCCCGGCGCGCTGGCCCAGAACTTAGTCCAGTAGGGTCTGTAACAGAAGCGTGCTAAAACACCCTGGTGGTGGTGCTGTGTGGTGGTGCCATGGTCCATGGCGCGTGGGTTGTGGCCAGTAGATGGTTATCGTCGTGTGGATATCGGCTCCAAAGTCTTCAAGAAACCGAGGGGTGATGCTGTTAGCTGGACGCTAAAACAGGAACCCAGAGCGCTAATGGTCTTCTGGCACCATTGGCCTGGAAACTTGCTCGAGTCCCTCGGGAAAGCAAGAGCCTCTCATCTCTCCTAGTATATGGCCTTCAAAAGCACCTCCTTTGCATTGCAAGTGATGCGTGGGATTTTCGACACCCGTCCGAGGTGGATGCTGCCAAACGGTTTAACAGGCTGCGTGTCTAGGACATGCAGCTCTGCCTGTCTCACTGATTCGCCTCCGACAGGACGATCTGGGAAACGAACTGGGGAATGGCGCAGTTGGCAGTCAACTAGGAAAATGGCGCCCGCCACAAAATGCGCCGCCCGCCAACCGTTGCGCGCGCAAACTCGTTGGGGTGGTGTGGTTGTGCCAAGCACACACACACACAATGCCTTTCAAGTTGTACCACCTCGGTTGCCGACTTGCCCATCAGAGTTGTTAGTGCAAACACTAACAGAAACCAAGAGCCCTTGAATCTGTCATGGCGCCGACCGGCGCGGTTTTGTCGATAAATCGGGTGATTTGTGTAATAATCGAACAATCGAGCACAGGTCGTGCTACGCAAGCCCATCTTGGTCCGTAATTGCAAGGAGCCTCGAGATATGCTGTGCCCTGTTACTAGGCTGTTTAGCGCAACACGGCTGCAAAGTTAGTTATCCCACAGGCCGGCCGTTTGACGGGACAGGGAGGGGGGCTGGCTGCATCCTGCGATTGGTGTCCAGCGGCCTTCAGCTTCAGGGTCAGAATCCACCGGAAATGGAGATGTAAGTGATCGTCGTGTGCTTCCAGTTTTGAGCTGCATGGCCCGCACGATGGCCTCTTTAGATTACTCGTCCCCGCCACCGTTCAGACCGTACCGAAGAGGAGAGAATGGATTCGTAAAAGAATTGCAATGCTCGTCATATATGATCAGGAAGAGTCAGATATCATCCCTATCTCGTGTGTGGGCGTTGGCATGAAGCTAAAGTCAAGCCGCACAATGCACCGGAAGCATCTCCCGTCCTGCCTAGACAATGAAAAAGTCTGTGCCCACCCTCATCCACTGCAGGGCTCGTCTCCTTTTCGCGAAAGTCTCGCGCCATTTGGTTCGAGTTTGGATGGAGGCGAGCAATTGGTTGAAAGTCTGGACAGTCTAGAGGTACGATTGGACAATATTCGTCCAATGGCGGCGCAGTGTTGTGGCCTCTCCGACCCCTGTAAGGGTTTTCTGGAGAATTGCAGTCAAAATGCAAGTATTTCGTGTGCATCGTGCGCATGGCTCGTTTGCAAGAGCTCGCATTCCTTTGGTGGTGACCAGCGGCAACTGTCTGCGGGCTTCGTGGACCGTATTCCCTACTGTGCACAAGTTGTAGACGCACACCCGGGTGCAACCCGAGGGCGTCGAGTACGAAGTCGTTACTGACTGCCGAAGCTGTATCAACCTCGCACTCAGTGGCAAAAGTGCCACGTTGTCAGTTGTTGCCTCTTGGGAAGCTTCGTTGGCAAGTGCGTCGTTGCTCGTCATGACGATACTATTCTCGGACCATGATATTGACTAGGTGCCAGTCAGCAAAAAAGCTTTTTGCAAGGCAGTGCTCGCAATAACTAGACACAATTGCCCAGGCGGGATTTTCTTGCTGCAGCCAGCCTGCCAAGCTGAAAAGCCTGCAGGACTAGCCCATGTAGTTAATACGTATATTGGCATCGTGGCAGCCCAGTAACATGGTAAACGCGGGCCACTGCATATGACTATGAGCAATGCCGCAAGACGTGCATACGCTGGAATGGGGCAGACTGCGATGCACGGTGTCGGAGTCCGAATCTGGGGCTTGGGTTGGGCATGAAGAGGCAGCCTGCCCGCCGCCGCCGCCTTGCAAACGCAGAAGCCATCTCGAGTTGCGTCAGAGACTCTGGCTGTCAGGAGTGCTTCGCCACAGTTCTGGAGTAACCGCCGCCCCAGTGAGGCTAGTGACGTGGCATGGAGGGCCAAGGAGGCGAAGAAAAGGCTACAGCGGGCTGGTCCGGAGCTAGCAAGAATCCGTCGATGTCTACCTACAGATTACAAAGTGCAAACTGATACCAGAAACGAAAGAGGGTGGCAATTGACCCGGAGGCCCATCAGGGGACCTTGGGGACATGCTTTCAATGGCAAATCGTAGATCGCTCGTCCCCACGGAGCCAAAATACGAAGTCCCTCCGCCGCATACCCTCGCCCCGGCGCCGCCATACCGTACGTATTACTTATCTAACTAGGGCCTGAGGTCACCCGACGTCTCCGACCGCTCTTCATATCACCATAATATCGCCCACTCGTTGGGGCCAATCCGTGGGGTCCGTCTGACTTTCTCCCTCAGTTTGCCCACCTCATCCATTCACCGACCAGTCGAGTAAGCCGAAGCGAGACAAGGCGAACCCGGTTCTTGACACCCATCTTTTTTTTTTTCACTACTGCATCCCATCCCGAACGCCTGGGTTGCGCGCTGCCCTCTCAGCCGGCTTCGCTCTTTCTGACGAATCGCGCCGTGCAGAATATACGTTGCCCTCTTCCTGTTAGCGCCAATCAGTTGGCGCGTCTGCGGGACGATGGCTGGGCAAGTTGCCCGTCCGGCCACGTTATTGGCTGCTGGGCCAAAACCCCGAGAGGTTGCCTCTAGTGTCCTCCGACATTGACTGGCCAGCATTGTCCGCAAACCATTTTGCTGCACACCTCCTTCTGGCCCCGTGCGTGCGATATGGTTCACGTGCCACGAGCAACATCTCGCTTAGTTTGTTGCGAGAGGGCAGTTGTCATGGCCCCTGTTGCCTGTCGCTGGCTGACATGGCGAAGGCTCGACGTTTCTGTGGCTGGCTCACCCACGATGCAAATGAGAGGCGTAGACGCCTGCAACGCTGCCGAGCCCCCCTCCCCTCATGACCCGAGAGTCAGGATTCCCTCAAAACACCCCGGTGGCTAGGACGCCTTCGCGTCTATTGCCGTCTTCCACTTCCAACCACTCATACAATGCTTCTTCAAACCAGGGCTTTGCGTGCTTGGTCAACAACGGGTCACCTGGCCAAGCCTGTCATCGCAAGCATGGGCAGGGCTTGCCGCTGGCCTTGTCTATTGCCCTATCGGACGATATCTCGCCTGCGTCATTTCCACTGGGAAGCCTTGACCATTTGCCCTCTGCGCCATTCACAACCCTCGACGCTGACGCGACGGCCCTAGGCGGCTACACACTTGCCTAGCAAGCCTTATCAAGCAGCAGTCTTGCATGCAGCGTCATAGAGACGGTATGAACGATGACTAGCAACACGTTATGGTTCGCCAAGGCAACCCAGACTCGGGACTTCCTCTTGTGGCCGTGTGTTGACATGTCGTCGGAAGAAATGTGATGGCCGCCAACTCGATACGGCGCTCAGGGACCGGCCCCTGTCTAGGTTCCCTTCGGCGCGTACCGCCCGCATCTCATTTGCTAGCCGTTGGACTTCAGCTGACTCCCGGAGCGCTAACTATGTTGCCGGAATCACATCGGAGCCGGGATAGCACATCTGCGCAACAGCAAAATGCCCCCCCGCCAAGCGTGTCCTTCCCTCCTTGCCTGCTCTAGCCATGTGCCGGACCGAAAATCGCACACACAGACCCCCAAGCGGGCAGTCTGTAGAACGTAAACGTGTGTCTATTGACGGGAACTGGGCCGCGTTGGTACAGCAGTCCGTGGCATGTCGCACCCAATTCCATCTTGACCCCGATCCTGGCCCTGGTCGCCCGTAGAGGTGTGGTGGGTAAGGGGCCGGACATGCAGCAAAAGTTCTGTGTCATGAAATATAAAGGCACACACGGTACAAATTAACTATTGAAATATACCAAAGAGGTAAGACAATCTATGCAGTTGATTGAAATTCTTCCTATAATATTACGCCGCATGCAGCCGAGATGAGATGCCGGGGCCCTCGATACAGCCAAAGTTGGGCACCAATGAGCCATGCAGTACGACTGTACTATTGGAATTGCATGCAAGTCTGCCCAAGAGTCTTGTACTTTGTTCTCGTGAAAATTTTGCAGTCTAGTCTGGGCCATGATGGAGGCTTTTGTATCCCTGAGCAATATTCCAGAGTCATGTTGTCGTTGCACAAGTTCCTCCACGAGTCATTGAATGACGCTCTGGATTGAGCATCTTTTGGGCAACGATGTTCTAGTGTAGCTCAGTCTCAACGACAGTATGAATCTTTGGACATCAAGAACAGATGCGACCAGGTACGCGACAATGCGCAATGAAAGTCAAAAATCGCTCAACTCACTTCAACTATTATTTCGAAATCATGTCTGGCAAAGTTTTACGTTTTTTTTTTCCGCTTTTCAAATCTTATAGTTCCCTCTTTTCGGTCATGACAGTTGCTTTACGCAGCAGCAAAGCGAGCAGCGCGCTTCTCAGCCTTGGCCCTTTCAGCGGGGTTGTTCAAAATGCCAGAGCCCCTTGCCTGGGTGTTACCGCCGCCGCCCTGGCGATCATTCCGGCCGCCGTTGCGGCGGTCGTTGCCTCTGCGGTCTGTGCTTTGGCGCTTTCCGGGACGCTGGCCGTCCTGGTGCTGGCCGCGGCCGCGCTTCAAGTTACGCTCGGGCAGGGCCGCGTCAAGGCCGGAGACGTCCTTGTCCTCGAGGCCGAAGCGCTGGGTGCGCTCGACGCGCTTCTTGGCATCTTCATTATCCTCGTCGAGGCCGAATCGCTTCGCGCGATCGGCGCGCTTCTTGGCTTCTTCACCCGCGGTCGTCGAGGAGAGGCCCATGGCGAAGGATGGAGGGGGCGCGACAGGCTCGGCGGGCTCCGGCTCGGCGGCAGCGGGGGCGGCGTCGCCCTTGGTAGGCGCGGCGGCATCGGCGGCAGCATCATTGGGCGCAGCAGAAGCAGCGGGTACAGCCTCCGTGGCAGCGGCAGGAGCGGCGGGAGCGGCGGGTTTCGCGCCTTCGTCGTCGCTGTATGTAATCTCGTCGTCTTTGCCAGCTGTGTTGACATGTCAGTTCCAGTGTCCAAAGTCACCATTTACGGCACAATCGCGTTGTAGAATGGCAGGACGACGGTGCAGAAACATGGTCGTCGGTTTGTATCCCTCGTCTCGGCGGATATCGCGAGCCAACGTACCAGGTTTGGCCTCGGCGTCGGCGGCGGGCTTGGCGTCTTCCTCTGTGAGGCGAGCAATCAGATCGGCCTTGTTGCCCGTGACGGGCAGCTTGCGCTCAGCCAAGAGCTTCTTCAGCTCCGGCACCTTCATCGAAGCGTAGTCGGCCATTGTGCGGACGATTGTCGATAGGACTGTGAATGGGCGAGGAGAGTGTTGGGTTGCGAGACAAAGGAGTGCAGGTCGCGGGTTGGTGGAGAGGGGCGCGGTGATTGCGCGCACTCGCGAGCGGTACGATGAGACTGGATAATTGACAGTTGTGTGTATGCGCCTCAATGAATGGTAGCGTGGGTAACGCGCAAATGCGGATGGTGGTGGGCGAACTGGGTGATGAGTTGAGAAGATGAGGAAGGTTGGCGCGCGCGCGTGTTGATGTGAAGCGACTCTAGAGGTACTACATTCGTACAGCAAGCAAACTGGCGACGCCTGTTCCTGGCTGAGCAGGGGGTGGCTGGCGGCGCATTTGCAGGCTCACAGCGAGTGCGTGCCGCGTTTTAGTATTACCTGTGCTCTGGGTGCTCTGGAAGTACCTCCTGGAAGTACCTCCTTAGTACTAAGGCATGCTCGAGACGTATCCGCAATTACACCTGTACGCAGTACATCGCGTCACACCTCGAATTGGCTGAATGACAAGTACTTTTATCGACAACGGGCAGGGCAGCCAGATAACTAGGGAAGCTGATCCAAAAAGTATAAGTGAAAAAGGGAGGTTTATATTGTCAGATTGATTTATAACGGTCAACGTTTTCGGTGCAATATCAAGGTGACATCTGACTGCCGGTATCTGCCGCTCAATAGGCGTCGTGTTCATGGGCCGACAAGCCGAGTGTACAGAGTACGCGACAACTATTCCCGCTTCCGCAACTATAAATAAATACATACAATTTCAGTAATATTCGAGCACGAAAGCATTCTATATTTATCCATCCCCTCCAAATACGACACTTCACCTCCAATATCAATCCCGCCTTCCCCTCCATAGGGGGCCGTCTACCGTCTACGCACTCCACCGTGGGTCGAATCTGGCCTGATGGAGCAAGCTACTTTTTTCCCAGGAGACTTGCACTTGCGGTCACCCGACGGTGCCGTTCAACTGCAACATCCAAACCCTGACGTGCACCCCTTTTCCAACATCGCATCTCTCCATCGCCGCAATAGTTTGTCCAAGTACTTCGCATTGCCATCAATCCGCTGTTCTCGCTCGCACAACTCTTTCGCTCTGCCAGACCGACGTCACTACCACGATGCGATAGCTGACATTGGACGTAGCGTACAGTCCAACCGCACGAGAACGCCGCCGTTGACGGCATCTTGCAGCAATACATTGCCCTCGCCGGGGCCTTTCTTCTTATTCCTTGAAAATCCTTGACAACATAATCACAACATGACGCGACGAATCGTGAGCTCTGCCTGCTGCGTGCCGACCCCCTCTCCAAACCGCCACTGACTCTCCCCCGAAACAGGTTCGCAACTTGATACAGCTAACGGCGGCGGCCGTTTTCACCGTCCTGGTGGTGCTCTTCCTCGACCGAAGCTACCGAGTCCTGCCCACATCGCTGCACAACTACCTACCAACACACCACCCCGGCCACGTCGTCACCGATGTGACACTCGTCACCTGCTCGACTGTCAACCCGCTCTCCAAGTGTGACCTTGACCCCAACAAGTGGCACCGCATCGACAAGGAGCTCTTCCTCGGCCGCGCCTGGACGACCCGCGCATACCTCTTTGTCAGCCGCAAGCACGAGGCCGAGCTTACCGACAAGGATTCCGTTGTCATCGATCTCAAAGTCGGCCCGCGCAAGCCGGAAGACGCCAAACCCGACGCCCACGCGGCCTGGGAGTCCCGCCCCGGCGGCCTCTGGGTCAAGCGCTCGTCCCAAAAAGTGGCCAGCGACTCGGACGAGGCCGTCACCAATGTCGACGTGCTTTTTGGCGACGACGCCGTCGAGGCTCGCGATGGCTGGGCCATTCGCGGCACGCCCCTCCAGATTGACCCCAGCGGCACCTTTCACTCGGCGCACGTCACCGTCCGCCGCGGCGCGCCCGCCGAGCGCAAGAAACCCACGCCGCGCATCCCAGACAGCGGCAAGTTTAAGATTCTACAGATTGCCGACCTCCACTTGAGCACCGGCGTCGGTGCCTGCCGCGACGTCTTCCCACCGCTCGCAAAGGGCGAAAAGTGCGAGGCGGACCCCCGCACGCTCGAGTTTGTCGACAAGATGATTGATGAGGAAAAGCCGGATTTTGTCGTCCTCAGCGGCGATCAGGTCAATGGCGAAACGGCGCCCGATCCGCAGTCCGTAAGTGCCTACCCATGCCCGCACACATCGACACCTACTAAACAAACTTGCAGGCCATTTTCAAGATTGCGCTTAAGCTCAAGGAGCGCAAGCTCCCCTACGCCGCCATCTTTGGCAACCATGATGACGCGCAAGCCATGGGTCGCGAGGCTCAAATGGCCCTCATGGAGTCCCTCCCGTACTCGCTCGCCACCGCCGGCCCGGCCGAAGTCGACGGCGTCGGCAACTACTACGTCGAGGTGCTCGGCCGCAGTGGCTCCGACCACTCCGCCATAACCATTTACTTCTTCGACACTCATTCCTACTCGCCCAACGAGCGGCAGTACCCCGGCTATGACTGGGTCAAGCCCAGCCAGCTGGCGTGGTTCAACAAGACGGCCGACCGGCTGGTCCGCCCGCACGCCGAGTACACGCACCAGCACATGGACATTGCCTTTATCCATATCCCGATTACCGAGTATGCCGACTTTAACCAGACATGGGTTGGGCAGTGGCTCGAGGGTGTCACCGCACCCTTGTATAACCCAGGCTTTCGCGACGCCCTCGTCGACAAGGGCATCCTCATGGTCAGCGCCGGCCAGTACGTACTCCTTCCTTGCTCTTCCGGTTCCCCTCCGCTAACACGCCGTAGTGACCACTGTAACGACTACTGCATCCTCTCCACGCAGGGCGAGCGCCGCGATCCAGCCCTCTGGATGTGCTACGCCGGCGGCGTCGGCTTTGGTGGCTACGCGGGCTACGGCGGCTATCTCCGCCGTGTCCGCCTCTACGAGATCGACGTCAACGCCGCCCGCATCCGCACCTGGAAGCGCGTCGAGGCCGGGCCCAATATTACCGCCCGCATCGACGATCAGCTCATTGTCGACGCGGCCAAGGCGTACCCGGCCCCGCTGCCGCCGGCCCCCCCACCGCCGGCTGCTACGGAGCGCCCAGTGGATGTCAAGGAGTCGTGAGCAAGTTGGGAGAATGGACGACTTGTTGTAGCTGGTGATTAGCTACAACATCGTGGCTGGTACTGGGCCCGGCCCCTTTTTTGTATACATATAACCTGTGCTGTTTTGCCTCGGGGGGTCTAGTCTTCCGACCATTCGGCGAACTGGAACCTCCCCTTGTTTTTTGACGGCGTTTCGGAGGGATGGCGGGCGTTTCATTGCATCAGTCCCTTGTTCCGCAAGATTGCACACGGATGGGATGAGCAATCAAATTTGTACATATACATATATGAAATTAGATCTGTGACGCTGCATGGCAGCCTAATCTCGGAGGGGCATTGCAACAAATGTGACAAAGAGACTCGGAAGGTAAAGACTATGCAAACGCTAGCTGCCAAAAACATCATTCAATTCAGGTAGCCAGGCCCTCTGCGCCAATAGTTGGCTCACGAATAGCGACGTCGTCATTCATCGAGTCGGTGGTGCTGCGGGTAGTGTAGGGTATGGCAAGATTTTAACAGCACCCAATAAATGGCCGACTCAACAAATATAATATATATATAATGAATATGACAAATCAAAATGATCTAAGTGTTCTAAGGAATATAAGTAATCCAAATAATCTAAGTAATCTAAGTAGTCTAAGGGGTATGTTGAAGATAAAGCAAACGTATCATGACTTGAAATAAGAAAGGATCTCGCGAAACCGCGCCGGCTCCCTGTCGCACCCTCTTCGGCAGGGCAGGCAGCTCGGTAAACAATCTTTGCTGGGAGGAAAAAGATGACGCAAGAAAAATGTTGTCGTCCCGGATGCCATCTCACCCCACAACCTCGATATCAAACGTGAGCTCCCGGACAATGGCCTCGTCCGCCAACTGCCTGCTCGCCGTCCGCACCAGCACCGACTGCTCCTCCCGCAGCGCAGCGCCGAGAAACGGCTCGACCTGTCCGGGCACAGGCCCGTCCCTGATCGCCGGCCAGTAGTCGGCGGCATGCTGCACCGCAAACGCAAACCTGGGTCCTCGCAGCATCGCGCGCAGCCTCGCGCGCGCGCCCGTCAGCTTCTCGAGCCTGACGAGCCTGTACCCCACAAAGACAATCATTTCGTCCTCGTACGTCACGTCGGCGCCCGTCTCCGCGTCGAGGCGCCAACTGGCCTCGGCGCCAGCCCCGGCCGGCACGGTGAACCCGCCACCCGCGCCGGCGCCGTGCGCCGTTGCCTGCCTCGTTTCCAGATTCGCAGCCGTCACGATATCGGTGACAAAGTAGCCGGCGCGGTGCGGCGCGGCGCGCAGCAGGGCCAGCAGCTCGGCGTGGTACTGCGGGTCGCGCAGCAGCGCGGCAAACTTGTCGGCCGGGGCGTCCATGTGCCACATGCGGGCGACGGTGGCGACGTGCGCGGCGCGGCTGGCGCGCGCGCGCACGGCGAAGAAGCGCAGGGCGTCGGAGAGCGAGGCCGCGGCGTGCGCGTCGTGGATGCGCGCGTGCCAAAAGGCCATGTCCCGCAGGCGCACCGGCTTCGGGTCCAGGTTCGTGACCATGTCCCGCGGCAGCCGCGCCGACGCGCACGGGATGTGCCGCTCGGTGGGAAGGTGCGGGTAGGCGACGACGCTGCCCATGAGTCGGTCGCGGTAGGTGCTGGCGTCGAGACGGGGGTGGACGAGCCAGAGAGGCTTGACGTCGGGCGAGTCGTGTCCCATGGCTTGGCTGTGGTGTGCTTTTCGTTGCTTTGTTGTCCTGATTGTCTTGCGGTCCTGACTGTCTCGGCCTGGCTGTCTTAGTTCTTGGCTGTCTTATATGTTTTGGCTGGTTGGCTGCTTGTTGTAGTGGCTGTGGTTGTGATGGTTTGATATCAATTCAAACGGCGTTCCGACTGTTCTTGTAGCTGTAATGAAGGCCTTGTTTTCTTCTACATCTGTGCGAAGTGCTTTTTATATAGTCCCAGCTGACCCGACTTGAGTTGGTTGTGGTTTGTATTGCGCACAAAAGTGAAGTTCTCTGGGTTGCCTGGAATTTGAATTTTGATGTTGGTCTGTCAGATGCCTTGGTAGTGCCGATGAGCGGCGTGGCAAGGAGATGAGCAGATAACTTCACGTACAGCATTTCTGAGTATTCTCGTCGTAGTTTCTTTCCGTCTCTTTTGTGTTCGCAAGTCACCTCGTGCTTGTCATAGATGGTCCCGATATCGGGTCACATGATGTTGCCGCTCCCTTTGCCACTTATATACTCGGCCAGTGCAAAGAGTGAGCGCAACATTTGGGTAACGAGCGATCATGGAAAAAATGAAGGCGACTTCGATTTTGTATCAAGGTGGAGCCATCCATAAACACTCACGCATTTGTATCCCCGGATTGCTCTCATGTACGATGATGGATTCAGTTCTCTTGGCGATGATGCGGATTGGGGTTTCCCGCTGGTCGCGTCTATGCTAGCTGTTGTATTGGTCCATCCCGACCTACTTGGTCATGTAAATCGCCAAGATTGTGTCCTGCTATTTTCAATCAGTTTCTGCACTTTTGCCCAAGTCGTAATTACCAGTGGCGGCCCGGCCTGTGAATGAAATCCTTGGAGGAGTGACTCATTCCTTTGATCCGTTTCAGTGATGTGTCGGTGTCTTGATAATTTTTCAGGTGAAGAGTAGCCGTTGGTCATTTTGTATAACAAAGAAAGTTGGCCGCTGCTTGTCTGATTGAAGCCCAGAGCTCAAGGAGAAAGGTGTACAGTGGCAAACACGAGGTATTCGCGCCAGGCCCTTTCACGACTCGAGTATCAATTCCAGCGAAACTACCATTCCAGTGGTATCGCAGGTCCAGTGGGATCACAATATGATGGGTGAGGAAGCAAAATGGTAGATTTGAGGGGGTGAGTGGCAATGACCATGGGCGAGTACAAGTCGAGGTCGAGTTCGAGGGCACAATTGTGCCAAGTACTCAGGTACTTACCGTGCCTACCTCCAAGGCAGGTAGCTACCTACATACCTAAGCGAGTGAGGCCTGTTTTTAGACAGAGCACTAGATACTTTTCCCCTATCATAACGCTATTAGGCTGCTATTACGTATAAGAAAACATTCATATTTTTTATAAGCCGTGTTAGATACGTTGATAGCGTTGTGATAGTCAGGGGAAAATTACATGTTGGATAGAAAACGTGTCTAGTGCCCTGTCAAAAGACAGGCCTCACGCGTGTAGGTACCTAGGTACTTACCTAATAAAGTAACACTACCTAGGTAACTGCAGATGCGGTATGCCACCAAAATGTTCCGTCACTGTCACTGCCTGGACGACAGTACGACGTGCCGTGTCATCTGGCGCTGGTGTACAGCCGGCGTCGTAATAAAGACCAAAAGCTGGGGACCCTGAAAAAGCTACCTTAGTACAGAGTACTTAATAAATCATTTACTAGGCACAAAGCCAAGCCAGGCCCCGACCCCTCGTCACGCTTGACCTGCCCACCAATGACATCAGCCATGCCCCTCAGGCCCCCGCTGTCTTGAAGCTTGTAACTAGAGAAAAAAATCAAACAGGCAAGAACAGGCAGCGACAGCAAAGTTGTTCACCGACTAATAGCTTGCATGTTGCTCGACACAGCTGTACAAGCTGCTCTTGGCTCCGCCCGCCAACCATAGGCATCCATATTCATATCCACTGTTGTTTATGTCATGTAGAGGAGTACAAACCGTTGCCAAAGGAAAATTTTCCTTTGCCTTTTTGCACGTGGCGTTATAAGTTGAAAGCTGTCCCCTGTTGTGCCCTCCCTCCGTCGAATACTTTCCCTCCACATCAACTTTTTTTCTGCCTATACCTCATCAATAACCTACACAATGGCCGACGACAAGATGGAGTTTTCCGTCTCCTACAGCAAGCTCCAGGAGCTCGAGGATGACTTTGAGGATGTCGAGGTTGAGCTCCGTACGTTGCAAGCCGCTCCGGAAAAAAAAAAAAAAATAAATAAAAAATAAACCCAATCATCTAACAAGTCACAGTCCGTCAGCAGGCCAAGCTGTCCGCCAAGCTCTACGAGAAGCGCGCCGCCACCATTGCCGACATCCCCAACTTCTGGCCCCTCGTCCTCGAGCAGTCGCCGCCCGACATTGACGAGTACATTCAGCCCACCGACTCGGCCGTGCTGCTCAACCACCTCGTCGGCCTCGACGTCGACCGCTTCGAGCTGCCCTCGGGCGGCGACCCTCGCAGCGTGCGCATCACCATGACCTTTTCCGAAAACGAGTACTTCTCCGACAAGTCCCTCTCCAAGCAGTTTTGGTGGCGCTACGCCAAGGACGGCTGGACCGGCCTCGTGTCGGAGCCGGTCCGGATCAACTGGAAGTCCAAGGACAAGGACCTGACGCAGGGCCTGCTGGACCTGGCCGTGCAGCTGCACGCCGCCGAAAAGGCCGCCGGCCAGAAGCTGGCAGACGAGGCCGAGCCCAAGGCGTCGCTGCTGGCCCTCATCGAGTCGACGGGGCTCGGCGGCGTCTCTTTCTTCGCCTGGTTTGGCTTTGCCGGACGCGCCGTCTCCGCCGAGGAGTCGGCCGAGGCGTTCAAGGTCGAGCAGGAGAAGCGACAGAAGCGCAGGGCGGGCGAGGATGTCCCCGAGGACGACGACGACGATGAGGACGACGATCTCGACGAGTATGACACGGAGATCTTCCCCACCGGTGACGACCTCGCCGTCAGCCTCGCCGAGGATGTCTGGCCCAACGCCATCAAGTACTTTAGTGAGTTGCCACGACACCCCGCCCACCCAGGGAAATAAAGGCCGACATTGGAAGATGATGCTAACGAGTAGATTTTTTAGTCACCGCCATGGAGCACGACGCCCTCTCCGATATCGACTTTGAGGACGACGATGACGACGAGGACGAGGAGATGGAGGAGGCTGACGGCGAGCACACCTCCAAGAAGCGCAAGGCGTAGACTCATTTCGCCATGATTTTATTGGAAACGAAAAAAAAAGTATTTTGCAATGCGAAAATGTAATGATGTTGGTTTAGAAAGATGATGGCTCTTTTTTTTTGTTTGGTCAGATACCCGTGTGCTTGCTTGGACACACACGGTCCAAACACAGATGGACGAAAGAATACACACCTGCGATGAGGAACTATGAAAAGAAAAACGAGTTTGAAACTGATGACGTGAACTAACTAAAAAAATATTTAAAATATCCAAATCCCCCGATTCTATAGACGACGGCTATATAAACACACGGCATAACATGGCTTCATGCATGACTCGACCCCGATCCGCCTACTCCATCCCACCTGATACATACACTGCCACCATCTCGGCTACTTGGCCTCGGCCTTTGCCTTGAGCGCGTCCTGGGTGCGCTTGGCGGCCGTCCAGTCGACCTTGCCGTGTCCCTGAAAGACGCCGAGGCGATCATACAGCGAGCGGGCGCGCAGGTACGGGTCGAGGTCCCAGAAGCTCGTGGCCAGCTGTGCGGCGATGTCGTCGCGCTCGGCGCTGACCTTGTCCTTGGCCGTCTTGTCGCCGGCGGCGGCGACGCGGATCCACTCGCGCGTCTTGTCCTCGAACCGGGCGACGAGGTCCTTGCGGCGCTGCAGCAGCTTGTCGCGCGTCGCCGTGTCCTCCATGCGGTCGTTTTCGCCGTCGACCGGCGGCACGTACTCGTACTCCCACGGGTTGGTGCCGCCCAGGTCGCTCACCAGCTGCTCCGGCGCAATGTACTTTGCAATCTCGGAAGGCCCCGTCGTGAAGTGCACCTTGGAGGCCACGACGGGGTCGAGCCAGCGCTCGATGATGCGGTAGATGCCTGTTGAAGGGTTAGTTTAGGGGGGGAGAGGGGGGAAAGGGGGGAGAGGGGACGGACCGCCGAAGCCCCATGGGGCATTGTGCACGAGGATGCAGCCGAGAGACTCGGGATAGTTGGCCTCGAAGCACTGCACGAGGAACTTGACGGGCACGTAGTCCATGTTGGACAGGGAAAAGCCCGTCAGGTCAAACACGATGGTCTGCGCGAACGCTTTTGTTAGTCAACGCTCTTCTTCTGTGGTTCGCATCTTTCCACTTACACCCATCTCCACGGGCGCCTGCAGCGACAGCCGCGCGAGCTCGATGCTATACACGGTGAATTTTTCCAGGGCCTCGACGCTCTGGTCGGCGGCGCGGTGCTTCGCGGCGCGAATGTAGTTGACCGGGCGTCCGTCGCGGTCGACGCCGTGCAAGAAGCCCTTTGCCCAGCGCATCTGGTTCAAAAAGTCCTTGCCGAGGGCCTGCTCCTGGGCGCTGGCGCCGGCGACCTCGCTCTCCAACATGAAGCCCTCGCCCTGGCGCATCAGCACGCGGTCGACCTTCATCTCCTCGACGCGCCAGCGCAGCGACTTGGCGAGCATGACGACGGCGCGCATCAGGTTCCACTTGCGGGCGCGCAGGAAGCGCAGCGCCAGCGTGTCCGGGTGCTCGTGCTTGACCGACTCGACGATGAGCGCGCGGGCCGTCTCGGGCGTGTACACGTCGAGCGCCTCCATGGCCAGCCGCACCAGCTCCTCCTTGTTGGGCTCGTCCGCCGGCATCAGCTTCTGCATCTCCTTGACGCAGTTGGGGAACTTGGGGTGCGTCAGCTCCGTCGTCGCCTTCTTCTTGCCAAAGATGCCCCAGCCGCCGCCGCCACTGCCGCCCGAGGGCTTGCTGGGCGTGTCGTCGACTTCGCCGCGCGCCTTCTTTTCTTCGAAGATGCGCGCCTCTTTCTCGTACATTTCGAGCATTTGGAACGCAAAGGCCCACAGCTGCCGCAGCTTGTCCTCTTGCTCCTCGGTCAGGTTGCCGAGGTGGCCCGGCGGGATTTGGTTTTGCGTCATGGTTTAGGGGAGATTTCTTTTTGGTCTGGGGTTGTTGGTTGGAAAACGGGCTGTTGGCTTTGATACAGCGGGGGGATTGCGCAGACTGTTTTAGCAGGTCTATTGGGCGAAATGAAACAGCATAAATCGTGAGTGCAAAGAGAGAAAGAGAGAAAAGGGAGAATGGGAGAGAAAAGCTAAAAGTAGAGGAGGCTCAAAGAAAAAACGAGGCTGGCGTTGGCCGGGCTTAATACTTTTAGTTGGGGTTGCCCTCCCCACGCATCACATATCACATGTGGGCTCGTGACAATGGGCGTTCTGCAGCAAATTAAACACGGCGCACCCCCCTTTACAAGAATCCCATAAAGCTAAGCCCCTTTTTGTGTCCCGAGCACGTTCATGCACACACATACTATCAACTTGTAGTACCTCCGTGTCCGTTCACACCTTATTAACCCGGGGGGGGCCACGTATGGTATTGAAGAACAGGATGCGGGGTAAACCTGACCCAGATGGATGTTCTAGTGCGCGCGAAGTGGGCAAGAAAAAACGCGGGGGCCGGGCACGAGAAGGCAGCACAATGTCTACAATGTATTGCGGTGCCTTGGAAGTTGGGCTCTCTGGCTACTAAACGAACAAACTTTCTCGCCTAGCCCACTTGGCGCTGGAGGGGGAGAGGGCTACATACTATGTACCTAGGTAGGGTCCGAGTGAGGGGGACAAGGCCGCCATCTACATGGTTTGTTGGTTGCGAGATGGCGTGCCGGGGGCTTTGACGCTTTGCATCTGTACAACCGAGATGCGGCTCATGTGGAGAGCTGCTGTGCCTGGGCGCGCGCGGGAGAGGGGAAACTTTGTGCTTATTACTCGCGTGTCCATACAATCTGTCGCGGAAGACGATCGACCTTGTCCGACAGCCGGTTACCTCGGCCCACCGGTCGAATTGGCCGCCCTGCATTAGTTACAGAGTAGGCTGTACGATATTGCCGCAGGGTGAAAGGGGTGTAGCCAAAAAAAGCTCTCGTGACGGTCCATAGTACTAATACTACTCAAAAGGGGGGAGGGAGGAGGGGGTTTGCTTTTCGACGTCGTTGGGAAAAAAGGAGACGTAAACATATGATGCATTGAGATAACGCGCGTTCCGAAACCGACAAAGGACTACATACGCCCTTGAATTGCCGGTGCTTCTTGTCCATCCGGCCGAGGCATCATGGGCTTCTTCCACCAAGAGCCACGACCTGTCACATATGCGTTTTGCAACCAACACAGCCACGGACCTGCCCCCTTAATCATGTCCAATCTTTTTCTCGGACCGTATCTGATAATAATATAAATCTGCAGGGCAGGGGGAAAAGGGGTTGGGTGTAGGGCTGACAAGGGCACGTGTAGCCAGCCTCCCACCTGGCCGGCTGCAACAGTGATGCTGTTATCTGTAGAAATGCGACTCTACGGAGGTGCGGGCTCGTCTTGGTTGCCGACGTAATAACGTCAAAGCGGTCGCAACTCTTTATTTATACGTTTATCAATCAGCGACCCCGAGTCTGAGACTGCTTCGTCACCTTGGCTGTCTTCGGCACACGGCCGCATTCTTGCCCGACATTGCGTCGGTCTTCGGCCAGTATGACGCCCGTTGTTTCTAAAAACAGCTACTTCCCCCATCATCAGTATAATGTTTCGCCGCTATTCCCGGTACAGTTCACACTTGTCCTGTTTTGCCAAGATTGAATCCTCGTCACTCTTTCTTTTTTTTTTCTTCTTTCTTTTTTGTCTGTTTGCTAGCACCATGTTGATGCCGGGCCGGCACCGTATCGGAATAGCTCGTTGGGGGTCAGAACAAGGATGCTATATTCTAGAATGCGGCCATGGCATGAGCCAATCCGCGTCGTCCGTTTTCTAATTCTAGCGTCATCGGGGCTCCGCATCGCCACAACTGACATCAGCTCCGAGTCTTTCCCCAGTCCGAACGCAACCTTGCATGCGAGAATCGTCTTGTCTTGGTACTCGTTTATTGCCTGCCTGTCAAGCACTACCATCTGCACTATTCTGCGCCCTCAGCCGACCACGCATTCAACCTAGCATCTTGTCGGCGCATCGCAGGTCGGCGCGCCGCCGTCTCCGGCTCCCGTTCAAGCTCCTCATACGGGGGCCTTCCGTTTGACGAAACGACACACCGTGAGTAAGCGGGTTGCGATGCATTCCCGGGGTTGCATATACCTCTATAAAATAATCCCATGCGCCTCCCACTGCTGCGGGTGAAGTCTGTACAATCGCATCGCCTATTATATCCCCCGGAGCAGCAACAACGAATCACACAACACCGCAAGTTGCAACGAGCCGCAGAAAGCACTACACCATGAGTTCCGCGACGCGCATCCTGATCGGCGCCGAGGAGACGGGCATGCTCGGTATGAAGCAGACACCTGAGACGGCAGCCAAGCTCAGCGCGCTGCTGCAACAGGACATGGAGGTACGCCGGGACCGAACCCCGCGTCTGGTTCGAGGTGACAAGGTGCAGCATAACTGACACCTATTCTCTGTAGAAGCACAATGTGTTTTATCATCCCAGGGGATACCACAACCATGTAAATGGGGCCGGTCTTTGAATAGTTCTCTAGAGGACTTCCTTTGCTTACATGCTTCTAGATTGTCCACCATCTCCTTGCGCTCTACAGCACCGGTGCCAGCGCCGACGTCCTTCAGCGCGCCTACGACGACAACCAGACCTACCAGATCGAGCGAAAAGAGCAGGGCGACGACGCTGTCCAGGCTCTGCGCGACAACTTTGACGAGGCGGCTGAGAAGTTCTTCGACAAAGACCAGTACTATGGCGACTTTCTGCGCTTCTACCAGGGCGAAATCGAAAAGCTCGGCTGGCGGGAAGCCGTCCTCAAGTATCTGCTTGGAAAAGAAGGAAACTTTCGTCGGCTCTTTGACAGCAAGCCCCCCCTTCTCTATCCCGGGTCCTTTCTTCTTTCTTCCTTTTGTAAACCGCTCTGTTAACACCTGCTAGGTCTTCTGCATCCCTACCTCCAGCTCATGTACGGCCTGGAGTGGGCGCAGCCGGCGCTCGTCGCCCTGGGCCTGGCGCAGACGAGCGTGCACAAGGACACCTACGGCGCGCTCTTTGCTCTCGTCGACGACAAGGCGCGGCAGGCCGCGCTCCCGGCGACCCCGCGGCACCTCGCCGACCTGTACGACAGCATGCGCACCGAGCACCCGCACCTCGTCGCCGCGTCCCGCTGGGAGGACGGCGACAACAGCCACGCGGGCGTGCTGCAGCGCATCCCGGACCAAATCGCCGCGTACCTCGCCGCCAACGTCGCCGTCCACCCGGACCGTTTCGACGAGCAGGTCGACGCCGTGGTGCACGCGGCGGCGTACCTGACCGCCGCGTGCATCTTCCACCCCCCGCACAAGCCCAAGTTTGACTTTTTCATCATGTACGTGTTTCCCGTCTCTCTGTTCCTAACTACGGGAACTAACGTGAAAACCCCGCCGCCGCAGCCACTACAACAACCTCGGCCCCGCGCTCCTGCACCTCAAAACGCAGCACTGGATCCCCGCCGCCGCAAGGGCCCGCCTGCTCGAGTGGAAGATGCGCACCGGCATCTTGACCTACTTGTCGCGCGGCAGCCCGCGGCTCGACCTGGACGCGCTGCGCCGCTACGTGCCGCTGGACATCCGCACCGGCAGGGCAAACGCCATGGTGGCCACGCCCGAGGAGCTGCTGCCCCGGCTGCACGCGGTGCGCGACGACGGGCACGCCGTCAAGGTGGCGCGCGCGTTTCTGCTCGCGCAGCGCGCCACCCGGCCGTACCTGGAAGAGGGCCGCGCGAGGCCCGGGTGGGTGCGCATCGCCGACGACGAGACCTGGCTCAGGGCGCACTATGCGCTGCTGGATAGCGTCGAGGGCCAGGATGTCGAGCATCGCTGGGTTCGCTCCGCCGGGTTTGATGCTGCGTGGGATCACTTGGCCAAGGAGTAAGGCGCTACACATGCAGCGCGGCGCGCTCTTGTATTCGGCTTGAATGGCCATGTCTCTTCCTCAGAAGCGCGACTGGAACTAGAGCACACGCACGATATGACGGCCTAGGCCTTAGTAGTCAACTTTTTGTATTGTATCGACAACGCCCCAAGATTGCTCTATGAATACGACCATGACTGTGAAAATCAAAACCAATTTTTAACATGATAATAAAATATGCCAACAAATCTTGCCTCCTACTCCAGCCCAATCCATTCATCGTCGTCATCACTAGGTGCTTCCTCATTGTCGCCATTCATGTCTACATCAATGCTCACAACATCCTTCTTGTCATCACCAGCCGTCAGCGCCTTCTTGCCCGCACCCTGGGTACCAGCCTGCCCCAGTAAGTAATCAACCATGTAGACGTTTTCGTCCGCCAGCCGCTTAATGTCATCCCGCATGCGGTTCACGGCGCGGTTCACCACGCGCAGCTCGACGTCGACCTTGCCGCGGTTCGCCGTGAGCCACGCGCCGTGCTTGTCGACGAGCGCCTTGATCCAGAGCAGGCAAAACTCCATGTGCGGCGACTCCTCCGTCTGCGCAGCCACGAAGCGCAGCAGGCGCGGGACGTAGACCACGGGCAGGCCCGCGACCGCGAGGCCAATGTCGCCGTGGGGGATCGCCTGGAAGACGCGCTTGACGAGGGCGGCCTCGTTGAGGCGAAACGCCATGACCAGCGCCTTGAGGTAGTCGCGCTCCCCTTCGAGCACCGCGAGGGTCGAGGCCGGCGTAATCTCCATGTTGAGGTCAAACGGGTCAAACTGCACCGTCGTGTCGAGACTGTAGATGAGCAGGCCCTCGGTGGAGGCGGCGCAAAAGGCGGTGCCGGCGGGCGAAAAGGCGATGCCGCTGACGCGCACCTCGGGGAAGCGCTTCCGGGCTGAGGGGTCGGCGCCGCGCTTGGAGCCGGGCAGGCCATCGGCGGCGCGGGAGGCCTCGCGGTCCGAGATGTCGTCATCGTCAATGTCGGCCGCCGTGCCGGCCTCGTTGAGGAGCTTGCTGTTGAGGAACTCTTGCGTGCCCGAGAGCGAGAGGTTGACGCTGACGGTGAACTTTTTCAGCAGCACCATGGTGGTGACGGAGTAGAGGCAAATGTACTTTGAGTTGCCGCCGGCGAGGATGCAGCTGCCGTCAGTGCTGTACTGGATCGAGTTGTACGCCTTGGTGCCGGCGACGTTGGCGGCCGTGCGGCGGTCGGTCATCTTGCGGCCGCCCGAGACGTCGCGGCGTCCGTCGACGCCGGCAACCTGCTCGGCGTCCATGGTCCAAAACGTCAGCTGGCCGTCGAGCGTCGAGATGGCTAGCTGCAGCGAGTCCGGGCGGACCGCCATGTCGAGGACGTCGGCCTGCAGCTGCAGCGGCTCGCTCGTCTGCGTGCGGCTAAAGATGGACCAGATGCGTGCGGTGCGGTCCCAGCTGCCCGAGATGAGCGAGTCGCCGTTGGGCGCAAACGCGAGCGCGGACACGGGGCCCTCGTGGCCTGCGAGCTGGTCGAGCAGCTGGCCCGTCTGCACGGACCAGATGTAGATGTCGTAGGAGTCGAGGGAGCCGGCGGCGACGACCTCGCCGCTGGGGTCGACGGCCATGCAGGAAAAGGAGAGGCGCGTCGGCGCGGTAAAGGTGCGGAAGTTGCGGTAGCGGATGAGATCCCAGGCGCGGATGGAGCCGTCCAGACTGGACGTGAAGAGGACGTTGCCCTTTTTGGCAAACTCGCAGGCCGTGACGCCAGAGGTGTGCTCAGTAAAGGTGACGATACAGAACCCGGATTCAATGTCCCAGACTTTGATCTTGCCGTCGTCAGCGGTGGTGACGATTTTGGTGCCGTCGGGCGAGTAGACGAGCGAGTTCATGGAGTCAAAGTGGCCTTGCTGCTTGAGGATGTATGATTCGGACTGCCACTCCCAGACAAGCAGCTGGCCGAGTTTGGAGGCGCCAAAGGCCAGCCACTCGCCAGTCTTGTTGATGGTGACAAAGTCAATGTCGTTTTGCGAGATGCTCAGCTTGTGGATATTGTTAAAGTCGGGCATCTCGTACAGGCCAAAAAGACCGTTTGAAAAGCCCGCGACGAGAAGGTTTGACTCAGGGTGAAATGACGCGCAACGGACGTGCGCGCTGCCCTGCATGAAAAAGTGTTTCTGGACAATGCGCCAATGCATATCAGACTCGTCGTCGTCGTCGTCCATTTCGTCATCCTCTTTGAGGCGGTCAATCGGCTTGACATACCGCCAATCAAACACCGCGCCGTCTTGGCTGACTGTGTAGATGATTTCCTGGTTCGCTGAAAACCACGCGCCAATGACCGGCTGCTTGTGCCCCGAGAGCACCGTCGGCGTAAAGCCCTCCTCCGCGCCGAGGCTCCATATCCTCGCCGTCAGGTCCTTGGATGCTGTGAGGAAGAAGCGCGAATCGCTGGACCACTCAATATGCTGCACGTCGCCAAAGTGTGCAGTGTGCGTGTGGTGCTTGACAAACGGCGCGAACTCCAGCTCGCCACCGGCGTTGGTGTCCGGCGTCGACGGCACGTGCCATACTTCGAGTTTGCGGCCCAGGCCGGCCGCAAAGTAGCGACCACAAGGCGAAAAGGAGAGCGCGGTGATTTTGGACTTGAAGGAGAAGTGGTATATCGATATTCTTCGGGGGACGTTTGTCAGAATGGCGTGGCCATCGTCGTCGACAGTGAGGAGGAGGTTTCCGCGTGGTGTGAGGCCGATGCGGGCAATGTTTTGCCGGTGCGCAAAGGGAAGGGTATATGATTTGTTTCTAGTATTTATTAGATCACATAATTCATCCAAATTCCTGTGTGTGCACGTACTCGACGAGGTTAAAGACTGTCACTCTGTTGCCAACGGGCGAAAAGAGGTGGGTGCCGTCGGGACTGTAGAGCAAATTGCCCTGGCAGTACACCGTGCCCAGTAAGTTCGAAAACTGCAAAAGTCAGTAAATCGTTCTGTAATACTTTACAATGCGTAATACGGCAGCGTACCCTGAAATCGGTCTTCATTGTCGTTTATCGTCCATTATTCGCAAAGTTGCACCTGGCCTGGCCGTCCAAAACTTTACAAGCTTGCGATGCTTATCGATACGCCGCCAATTTTTTTGGGGATGCCGGCTATTAGTTGTTCCAGGGGAGAAAGTCGTCAGCCACAACGGATAGAAGTTACCAGCCACAGCAACCCAAACAAATTGGCGGTGGGGTGCACTGACCGCTTTGCCGCCATACAGGCAACGGCTGGTAACTACCTGGCTGAACCTGGGAAAGGGGGGGCAAGGCTGGTCTTGCCCAGTGTGCGATGCACTGACCCGCTGCCAGCATCCCCCCAGACACCAGCAAAATTGGTGGCCACGACCCCTTGGTGCCCCTGAACGCCCATCCAAGCTCCGACCTCCTCCACCTTTGGCCCATTCTCCCAAACGCACTTCTTGATCAATCGATCTCAGCATTTGCTAGACGGATATCTTGGTTCGTGCTCTGCTGCTTGTTAGGCTATTGTTTGGTCACCGCGTCGACACTTGTTATTCACTACCCCTCACCTCATCATATTCAAGATGGCTCCTGCCAGCGCCGAGAGTGCATCGCCAATTGGCATTGCCAATCTGCCTAATCAGCGTCACAAGATTGTCGCCAAGCGAGGCGCCGGCTTCACCATTATGGTATGCCGACCTTTTTCCCGCTCCTGTGCCTCTCTCTGCGGACGAGGCTACATGCCACCATTTGACCAGGTCTCGCTAACAACGCTATCCATCGTTAGGTTGCTGGAGAGTCCGGCCTCGGAAAGACGACTTTCATCAACACGCTGTTCTCGACCACCATCAAGAACTATGCCGACCACAAGCGTCGTCACCAGAAGCAGGTGGACAAGACTGTCGAGATCGAAATCACCAAGGCCGAGCTTGAGGAGAAGTTCTTCAAGGGTACGTGCTTACCGCAGCCTGACGGACGACCTCTGTATGCTAATGGTTTGCCTTCTAGTCCGCCTGACCGTTATCGACACCCCCGGCTTCGGAGACTACGTTAACAACCGTGATTCCTGGATGCCCATCATCGAGTTCCTCGACGACCAGCACGAGTCCTACATGCTTCAGGAGCAACAGCCCCGCCGTCAGGACAAGATCGATCTTCGTGTCCACGCCTGTCTGTACTTCATTCGCCCTACCGGCCACACCCTGAAGCCTCTTGATATCGAGGTTATGAAGAGGCTCTGCTCCCGCGTGAACTTGATTCCTGTCATTGCCAAGGCCGATACTCTCAGCCCTGCCGACTTGGCCAAGTTCAAGCAGCGCGTACGTTTGATGTCCAGCTCAATTACTTTGCCACTTCTAACCTGTCTAGATTGCTGCCGTCATCGAGGCGCAGAATATTAAGATTTATCAGCCCCCAGTTGAGGAGGACGACGATGCCGCCGCTAAGCACGCACGTGCTCTCATGGACGCCATGCCTTTTGCTGTGATTGGTTCTGAGAAGGATGTCAAGACCACCGACGGACGCATCGTCAAGGGTCGCCAGTACTCCTGGGGCGTCGCTGAGGTTGAAAATGAAGACCACTGCGACTTTAAGAAGCTCCGGTCCATTCTTATCCGCACCCACATGCTGGATCTCATCCACACTACCGAGGAGCTTCACTACGAGGCATACCGCGCTCAGCAGATGGAGACGCGTAAATTCGGCGAAGCTCGCCCACGCAAGCTCGACAACCCCAAGTTTAAGGAAGAAGAGGAGGCACTTCGCAAGCGCTTCACCGAACAGGTTAAGATCGAGGAGCAGCGCTTCCGCCAATGGGAGCAGAAGCTCATTTCAGAGCGCGATCGTCTCAACAAGGATCTCGAGCAGACCCATGCTCAGATCAAGCAGCTCGAGTCGGAACTCGAGTCTATGCAGGGCAGTGCTGTCCGCAGCCACGGTCGCCGCTAAGCGTTCGCGGATGCTTCAAGTCTTACTTACAGAGCTGCGCCTGCACGGTCAGGAGCTTGCGTTTCGCATCCAGAACCATGCTTGAAGTTGTGGGTAAAGATGCCGAACAGTGCCGACAGAGGAAGATGGCATGGATGTTATCGGCAGCGGTCCCGAACTCCTTGACATGGTGGTCTGCCCCGTAAATGGCGCCTTTTGATTGTGGAGGAACAGCGTTTGCTTGCTCGCTGTTGGGCCTCCTTGTGAAAGTGGTCATGGAGGGCCAAAAAGTTAATATGTCCCTTACGAGCAAGATTTGTTGTGGAAGTTTTGATAATGTAGCCTTATTTTATTCCCTTTATTAACTGAAGACTCGTATATTCGATTTGCTTTTGTTTGTAGTCAAGAGAAGACGGGTGATGATGTCTGCCCGGTAAGATGTGGTGGCCTTGGCCCCAGAATGCTATACTAAATGTAACAAAGACTGCCCAAATACCTCGATGTACGAGGAACACGACCGAAGAACTCCTTGCCTCGACCAACAAGAGAATGAAGATGAGAAAATTCCAAGAGAAATTAAGAAAAGCAAAACAGGATGAAGATGCTGGTGATGCGAACCTCGCAACTAATTCGAATGTCGCTTTTGGGGCTCAATCCCATTTGCCACCAAAGCCCATCTTCCGGCAAAGTCCCTGCCACGAGATCTCTGCCGACAAAACAGGAACCCAATTTCCAAAGAGTATGTTCGACAAAGACAACAGGCCGGAGCCGCCGGGTCGCCCACGTAGCACATATATACAGATGGGGTGGCGGCATAGGCGCTGTTTCTCATACCGCATCCATGCTGGCGCGCGTGGTGAGCTGCTCATTCTTGTTGCCGAGCCGCGAGATTTGCAAAAAGGCGTCGACGCCATAGCCCTCGAGGCTGTGGACATGAAGGCTTCCGGCCCAGTACTCGGCGTAAACGCGACTGAGGGGAAGGCCCATGCCGAGGCGCAGGTTCGGCGGGCGGCTGGTGAGGCTGGAGAGGGAGTTTTGCAGTGATGGGGTGTGTGGCGTGGCTGTTGTGAGAGGCTGGTCTTGCGGTGATGGCGGCGGAGGTGGTGTTGGGTAGGAGGGCGCCTTGAGGTCGGCGCGGCCGAGCTCGTCAATGTGCAGCTCCTGCATGGTGGCGGCCATGCGCGGGACCTGGCCGAGGTTCTCGAGGCGGTTGGCCGACTGCGGGCCCTTGGAAAAGGACCAGAGGTACGGGAGCTCCTCGCGGGGGATGCCGCCGCCGCGGTCTGAGATGCGGATGATGACGTGCTCCTGGGCCTCGCAGATGGTGACTTCGATGGGCGGCGGGGGTTCCACAGTGGCGGGGTTTCCGGCCGCGGCCGCCTTTTCCTGGAGCTTGGCCTGCCGGTCAATGACGGCCTGGACCGAGTTTCGGAGGAGTTCGCCAATAATATACTCGAGGTGGCTGAGGATGTAGGGAAAGGAGGCGCCGAGGTGGCCGTCGATACGGATGGCGGGGACCTGGGCGTCAGGCCCATTGGTGGAGCGGGCGAGGGTGGTGATGGCGCGAGCGCAGCGGTCAATAACGTCGCGCGCCTGGCATTTGATAAAGACCTCGCCGATGAAGTCGCTCTCGGAGAGCTTAGCGCCGGGGGAGAAGTGCGGCGAGTGGTAGGTCTCGGTGAGGGAGAGGTGCTGCTCAGCAATGACACGACGGGAGATGCGCTGGTGGGAGGGATGTTAGCGTGTTTGCTGAAGTCCGAGGAAGCAGAAAAGGAGGGGGAAGACGGTGCAAAGTAGGATCAAGAATGAAGAAGAACAGGGACGTACGGATCGCAAAATGGTATTCATAAACTTGTCGAGATCTTTCGGGTTCATCAGGCCGCCGCACTCAAGGATGCCCATAGCGAGCTTGGGGATGACAGTGAGGTGGCCCTTGAGCATCTCGCTGATAATCTTGCAGAGGCGGTCATTGTCCTCGAGGGTCTTAACTTCCTTGATCTTGCGAAAGGTGTCAAAGGCATTGTAGTAGAGATTGTAGACGTCGTTGATGTGGGGGTTCGTGACGACGACGTATGGGAGCTGCTGCATGTCGCGGAGGCGATGGGCGATTCTGCGCTATGTTAGTTCTCGATTCTTGCCCATTTCTTCAAACTATTTGTCAGAGCAATATACCTAGAGGGTAATTCTGTTCGTACATAGTTGGCGGAGCTGATGAGGCGGGATTCTGTGAGGGAGCGGCCAAAGACCATGAGCTGGCGCAAGCTTATGGGGCGGGCCTCGCGAGCAACCCAGCTGCCAGAGTGTCAGCGTGATCAATTGCATTGTATCTTTTCACTGCAACATCGCATTTTTTCCTCTTCTTAGATATCGTAGGAGTGAGCGCAAGACATACTCGTCAAGGATAGAGACGGGGCGCCACGCTCCAGCGGCCGTGGCAGCTCCGCGGCCGGCCATCGGACACCGATGCGACGAGGCGGCGCCGAGTCGGGAAGCGAGGGCGAGGGCGAGGGGGTCGAGGAGCCGCTTCCGCGGCCGTGTCTGGCGCATCGAGCTCGACAGCATAGCTCCCGGGCCATGCAGAGGTTGCGTCTGTTCCTGTGTCTCGGTCGAAGGGGTCCCTGGGTAGGGGTAGTCGCTGGTCGTGTGTGCGATGGATGGATGGGCAGGCGGGCGAGCTAGTGGGCGGAGGAAGCTGGCTGGCGGCGGGACGAATCGAGTTGGAACGATGCAGCGTTGAGGGCGAAAACGGTTCAATGAATGGTCGATGGAATCACAGAGGAGAAAAATGAGGAACTTTGGGGGTGTGAGGAAAGTGTCGCATGTGTGGAAGTAGTCCGGCGCGCGCGAAGCTTGTGACTGGGCTGGCACGATGGACAGTGACAGCTTTGATTTTTGGGGGCTCTTTCTTGTCAGGATTTTTACCCCACAGCGAAGCGGTATCGGCTCCTCGATCCAGGCCAAGGCGGGCAAAGTTGGAGACGAGGGACCGCGCAAGACTCACGAGGGCATGGACAGTGAGGATGCTTTTCTGAAGGGGCGTGAAAGGGTAAAGGAAATGAACCAAGACATAAAAGGCCGCAGCATTGGGAGAAACGAGGCAAAGAAATAGTCGTACGGGGGCTGCGTGCCTACCTCTAGTAGCTGCCTACCAGGAGCTTCCCCTCATTCGGCAACCCATCGTTCCCCGCGTTACAGGGCAAGCTGCGCAGTGCTGTCTCTAATTTAGTGTTCTGGTCTGGCCATTTCGAGCTACTAATGCGGCCATCTGGTCTTGCTGCAGGTCATTTTGCTGCCCAATGCTTGGTTCTACGGTAGCGACTGAGGTTGGCGGTGTCGGGGGTAGTACTACGGATTCAGACAGCCATCTAGAAGGCTAGAAATGAGGCGCTGCTCACGACCCAGACGTATTCGCGGCGGAGAATGGGGACTTTTTAATTTTATACATTCTACGAATTTTGCCCCTTCACAAAGTGGCCCGACAGCTTCTTCGTAGTGTTTCGACACCGGCTGTCACGATGAACCACTCGCTCCAAAGGGGGGAAGCGGGAGAGACGATCGCCAGCCACGTTTGTTGCCGGCCTTTCACATGTTGGCGGTGGCGTGAGCGGTGGTGCGCGGTGACATGGGCAAAGCGGAAGCCATCCAGTGAGCTTGTCTCGCTATGGCGAGAAGCTACCTGGTACTTGAATACAGGATACACCTTGTGCTACCTGGGGTTGGCAGTTTGACACGTCGATTGGGGGGTTGTAAGCATGTGCATAGTCCTGACGCGATGCAGGCAAAATGTACAGGCTGCCCGGCCTGGCCTGGAACAATGCAACGGTTCTGGGGAGTAGGAGAAGACCTCGGTTGGCTGGTTACTTGAGAGTATATCAAGGTGTAATAAATTATAATTTAAAGGACATAAAAATGAGACTAGAGAAAGAAAATCTTGATACGGGCGACAGCCTGGTGGGATGCCTGCTTAGTGCTTTGCAACCATCCGTCACTCGGCGGGGCAAAAGGTTAACCAAGGAACACTGAAAGTTAGTGAGTACGTGGCCAGTGGCGAAGCGGGCGCAGGCAACCCAGTCCCAGCTAAACAAGACCAAATGGTGGTTAAACTCAGAACTCATTCGAGGGTTGACTTGTGCACAACCCCCCCGAGGTACCTGCCCACTCTACGTAGACTGGTGCTGGACAGAGGTACCTGGATGCACCGCGTCGGCGTTGCATGAACAAGGTACCAGCAGTCTCAGGCATGCCAGGGCTCGCCAGGGCTGGTCAAGTACCTGTAGGTACGCAGACCACGCAGACCACAGACAGCTCACAACGCCGCGTCTCTTTAGTATTTGCATCATCATAGACTTACTCCTGATGCATGTAACCGCATGGCCGTCCGTCATTTTCCTCACCGGATTCCTCAACTAGCACCACATCACTAGGAACCTACCCCCATCTAGCGTTGGACAAGCTCCTTGGTGCCGCTGCTATTTACGGCTTCCTACTACGCATAACCGACCTGCCTGCCCTACCTCTGCCAGCTGCACCCCGCCGCAGCCGTGACGTGACGCCTCCCACCACCACCCATCCACCGACTTCATTCCCGCCGCTCCTCCATCTCACCTCGGAGCCCCTGTCCCTCCCCACGGGCTTCTCTTCTTCGTCTTTTTACGGCGTCCACGGCCCGAGTCCGTAATTGGCAACCATGGTCAGTCGCTCCTCGCCCTCGATGCCCCCGTCGCCTGCCGTCTTGCCCCCGTCCCTGCGCTTGCTGCCTCACGATAATTTTTCTGCTCCAGCTGCCACGGCGACGCTTCCTGCTCCCCCCAGTCTGCATCACTTCACCCGGTCCTGATTCTCAACCTTGACCGTCGCCCAGTCGCATTGCTTCGTCGTTTCCCTCGCAGCAGCAGTTTCTCCGCGCAGCCTATGCACACCACATCTCTAGCCCCGCCCGCCCAAGCTTCAGCATCCAATACCCAGATTTTGCACCTCTTGATACCACTTTTCTTCATATCCTTTTCTTCATCGCCCCAATGGACAGCTCGGACTCCGAATCCTCGCCATCGCCGCGCCTGCGCGTTACTAACATCACCATCTCCACCCAGAGCTATAACATTCCCTCTCCCAGCGAGATGGATGTCGATCACGAGTACGTCGACGTCTCCAGCCTCGCCGACCACGATTCCATCGCCATCATAAACCCCGACAATGCCGATCAAGACACTGAAGCCCTCCAAGATCTCCCTCTGGCCAACGACTGTATGTACTCATGCCGTCAACTGCTCTTCTTCATCACCTCCAAAGGCCCCCATGCTGATATCTTCTTTCCACCTCGTCGCAGATGACGCCATGAAGGAGATTGTTCTTCCCCCTCTGGCCGACCAGCCCAAGATCCTCGAGGACAGTGTAAACACATGGACCGTTGAAAACTGGCGTAGTCTTGGCAAGAAGGAACATGGTCCTGTCTTCCAAGCTGGCGGAAACCCTTGGTGCGTCGCCCTCCACGACCTTGCCCCGTCTCTCGCCACATCATGCTAACAGCTGCTCTAGGCGCATTCTACTCTTTCCCCACGGAAATAACACCGATCACTGCTCCATCTACCTCGAGCACGGTTTCGAAGCCGACGCCATACCGGACAACTGGAGCTGCTGTGTTCAGTTTGCTCTGGTTCTCTGGAACCCCGACGACCCTAGCCTATACACCAACCATGCCGCGCATCATCGCTTCACCAAGGAAGAGGGCGATTGGGGCTTCACACGTTTCGTAGAGAGCAGGAGAATGTTCAACATACCCTGGGAGAATAGCTCTAGACCTCTTCTTGAGAATGAGACGGCCAACATCACTGCCTATGTCCGCATCGTCGAAGACGAAACCGGCGTTCTTTGGCACAACTTTGTCAACTACGACTCCAAAAAGGAAACCGGCTATGTCGGTCTCAAGAACCAAGGCGCCACGTGCTACCTCAACTCCCTTCTCCAGTCGTTATATTTTACCAACGCCTTCCGCCAGGTAAGCATAGTCTTCTGCCTGCAACAACTTGCGCTGACATTAGTAGGCCGTTTACGAAATCCCCACAGAAAATGATGACAGCCTCACAAACTCTGCATACACCCTACAGCGTTTATTTTACCAATTGCAGACTTCAGACCAGGCTGTGGGCACAAATGAGCTAACCAAATCTTTCGGTTGGGAAACAAGGCACATATTCGAGCAACAAGATGTTCAAGAACTCTCGCGCAAGCTCATGGAGAGACTCGAGGAAAGAATGAAGGGCACCACGTCCGAAAATGTTCTCCCCGAAATGTTCAGCGGCAAGATCAAGACGTACATTTCTTGTATCAATGTCGACTATGAATCAAGTCGTGTCGAAGATTTTTGGGATATTCAGCTCAACGTCAGCGGTAACCAGAGACTCCTCGACAGCTTCCGGGACTACATCGAGGTCGAAAAGATGGACGGCGAGAATCAGTATTTTGCCGGCGACGAGCACAAGCTACAGGACGCAAACAAGGGCGTCATTTTTAACAGCTTCCCCGATGTCCTCCACCTTCAACTCAAGCGATTTGAGTACGACATTCAACGGGATATGATGATGAAAATCAACGATCGCTACGAATTCCCCGACGTTTTTGACGCTGCGCCTTACTTGAATGATGATGCTGACAGATCCGAGTCTTGGGTATATCAGCTGCACGGCGTACTTGTTCACAGCGGTGACCTTAATGCTGGCCACTACTACGCCTTCATCAAACCCAAGAAGGACGGCTGGTTCTACAAGTATGACGATGACAAGGTCACCAAGGCTACTCTGCGCGAGGTTTTGGAAGAAAACTATGGCGGCGAGGAGCGTGTCCCTGAAGGCTATACCAGAGCTCCTCTGCAGAAAAAAGCACCAACTGTTCGCCAGAACAGCGCTTATATGCTGGTTTACATCCGTCAAACCCGCGTTGACAAGATCCTCCGTGACGTTACCCAGAATGATATCCCCGCCCACCTCCAGCAGCGTTTTGAAGAAGAGAATGCGCTCAAGGAAACCCGTCGCAAGGAACAACGTGAAGCCCACCTCTACATGATGGCCAAGGTCATCACCAGCCAGACCTTTCGCAACTTTGGCGGTACAGACATGGGTCGCTTTGACAACAGCAACCCCGAGGATGAATCAGCTCCTAGGTCGTATCGTGTCAAGAAGGCAACTCTCATGGAAGACTTCGTGCAACAGGTAGCCGTGGACATAGATCAAGACCCCCGAAAGGTCCGTCTTTGGCTTATGGTGAACCGACAAAATAAAACGATACGCCCTGATCAGCCTGTTATGGATTTGCGTCTGACTGTGGAGGAGACTTATGCCCGCTCCGCCGCACACAGAGACTCGAGTCTTCGACTTTGGGCCGAGGTCGCAACCGAGGTTGACAACGACGGATTTGCCATCTGGCCCTCATATCAAGCTCCTGCTTCCAATGGTGCTAAGGAGGATACAATTCTCCTTTTGCTCAAGCACTTTGACGTGGATAAGCAGGCGCTCCACGGCGTGGGTCACGTCTACATGCCCAAGGATAAGAGAATCGAAGACATGGTGCCGCTGATCCACGCCGCCATGGGCTGGGAGCCCAAGTTGGCTGATGATGAACGCCTTTTGCTATGGGAAGAAATCAAGCCCAACATGATTGAGCCTCTTAAACCTAAGTTTACTCTGAAGATGGCTGAGCTGCAGGATGGTGACATTATATGTTTCCAAAAGACATCAGAACACAAGTTTCAGGCCCGCATGTCGGATGCGCCCAGCAAAGAACAGGCTTCACCAAGCGATCGTATGGAGGATGCTAGAGAGTACTATGACTTTTTGGAGCACAAGAGGACTGTGAGATTTCACGCTCATCCTGCTCGATGCGACCAGGAAAAGTATCCCGCGTTTGAGCTTGTTCTCAACTCCAAGATCAACTACGACACATTGTCCGAGAGCGTGGGAACCTACCTCAACGTGGAACCAACACACATTCGTCTATGGACTGTCAGCGCGTCTACAAACAACCCCAAGGCGCCGGTGAGGCGAGGTACTAACCCAACCCTACGACAAATTCTCAACCCGACCGGAGGCAGCCTGAACTCAAGTCAAAGGAATGACGCATTTTACTTTGAAGTGCTCGAGATGAGTCTAGCAGAATTGGATACCAAGAAGAGTATCAAGGTTACTTGGCTCAGTGAAGGTCTCACCAAGGAAGAGCAATACGATCTCTTGGTGCCAAAAACTGGAACGGTTGAGGATTTGATCCAGGCTCTGGTCAAAAAAGCCAAGATTGCAGACGAGGCCGAAGGAGGACGGATACGCGTTTACGAAACGAGTTCTAACAAATTCTATCGGGAACCTGTCCGCGAGCATGCTGTGCAAAATCTTAGCGACTATACGCAAATCTACGCAGAACGGGTGCCCACCGAGGAGCATGACGCCAACGAAGCCAACTTTATTCAGGTGTTCCACTTCCAGAACGAACCCAACCGCACTCACGGTGTGCCGTTCAAATTTCTTCTCGTTGAGGTACGTCTTGTAGCTTATTAGTGGTCATGCAATATTGCCAGATGGGACTAACACGACGCAGGGAGAGAAGTTTACAGATACCAAGAGGCGTCTGGAAAAGAGAACGGGTCTCAAGGGCAAGAGCTTCGAAAAGATTAAATTTGCCGTTGTGCGTAGAAGCAACCCGTCAAAACCTCGCTACCTTGAAGATGGTAAGTGTTTATGCCGCTCCCCTATCATGATCGTTGCTAACACTTGGTAGACGATGAGCTCTGGAGCATGGTTACATCCGAGGACGACTTCCTCGGCTTAGATCACATTGATCGAACGAGATCTGTACGAAACGGATCGGAGGCACTATTCCTTCGTTGAGTTGGGCAGGCGCCCTTGGGTGCGACCTGTTGGCTGCGTGTATGATGTGCCGTGGGCTAAATCGCTAGGAAAAGGCATCTCACGATGCGTAGAAGTGCTGGCTCGCAGGACAGGCTTCCCTGTTGACGTGTTGGAGAGGAGTTTGTTTCTTGTTTCATTTTGTAGCACGACATTACAAGTATAAGAGTATCTGGGCGCCGCAAACTGTGGCATTGAAAGATGATGGTTTGAATGGCAATGGCACCGTGGTATGCAGTGCAATATGATTACTCCATGAGCGCTGCGCTCAGTGGTGTTTTGCTCGTCTGATTGAAGCTTGTACATTGCCCCCCTAGGTCTGCGATACCGTGGTCAGCATAAAATGTATCGCACAGTAACAGGACGTACGTAAGAGCTACCCGTACGAGTTTCTTGTGCTTAGCAGTCTCAAATGCTGTCATCCTCTTTCCATATCTGCAGCCGCGCAGGAACTAAGAGAGCCACCCGTGTTGCAGCAATTCTGCGGCAGATTTGCGCACCGTCGGGTCGATTTCGAGCATGCCTTGTATAAAGTCGATGAAAGTACCAATTTCGGTCTCGGGCATATCAGCAGGCCTTATAAAGAGTTTCACTTGGCCATTGAGCAAGCGCTCGAGGCTCGTCGCCTTCATATTGGGAATTCGAAAAAGCGCCCCTATAGATTTGACGTGTGAGCAAAGAATAGCGCAACTGACCGTGCGATGGAATACAGGGGATGATACCTTTTGCATCAAAAAACTCTGCCGAGCGACGCCCCTGGCTAAGCAGGCCGGGCGGAAACTGGCCGAGGATTTCGACCATTCTTGCCAATTGGTCATCCTCGGCGGTCCATGTCCCGTTCTTTGACGCATTTCCAGAAAAGAGAATTATGCCTTGAACAAACTCCACAATCTGGTTTGCATCAGGCAGAAAAGTTGGCATCAGTTATTTTAGCACAGAACGGCCGGTTTCTATGCTTACAAGGCATCCGAGGCTCCATATATCAACTCCAGTATCCCAGGGCGCGCCAAGGGTTACTTCAGGTGCTCTCAGCGCGGGTGACTGGATTCGATCTGATAGATGTTTTTCCCTCCAAGAAGCTAAGGGCAGGTCAGTCGGGGTCTTGCTTTTTCCAGCCGGAGAACAGGCTGATGGATTGACGCACAAACGCCAAAGTCGATAATCCTGACGTGCAGCAATGCCACTTCGGAGACGAGCGGTGTCGTGATGACCTCCCGGAGTGGGACTACAGCGCCATTGTGGTCATTGGTCGTCCGCGGAGGAACAGATTCGAGGTACTGCGAAATGGTCTCGTCTGGGGTTTCCAACTCCAAAAGTATATTCGTCGGCTTTAGATCTAGTGGTCAGAATCAGCAATGAACCAAACCAGGTTTTGGTTACGCACTGCATTGGCGCCGTACCTGTGTGAATGACGCCGCATTCTCCGTGAAGAAAGTCCAGCCCCCTCAGAAGCTGCCGCGCAATCTCCTTGACTGCCTTTACCGGCAGCCTTCCGTCTTTATACTTGGCAGCTTGGAAGCTGAGATGGTGGCCCAGCACGTCGAACACAAGGCCAACGTGGTCTCCGTTGGGACCCCGATGGCTAAACTGCTCCCGGCAAGGCAGCAGGTGCCGACAGCCCGGATGCGAGCTGGTCCGGGACACGTCGGAGATGCGCGCGAGGATCTCGCGCTCAAAAATATGATGAGGGGTGCCGTAGCAATCCGCCCTCAGCAGCTTGACCGCCACGTATCGCTGGCATCTGCGCGCGCGCCATCAGCACGCCGGATACATTCTTTTTTTTTTTTGAGGAGGAAGCTTACTTCAAGTCTCGGGCAAGCCACACGGTGGAGTACTGTCCGTATCCGATCTTTCGTAGGATGGTGTATCGCGCAGAATCAAAAGTGTCGCCTAGCGAGACGCGGTGAAACCCTCCAGGTCCGTAGTAATCCGGTTCTTCGGGGAATCGTCGAGCGCTGACGACCGGCTTTGGCGACGGGAGCGGCAATGGCGGCGCAGAGAGCTTGTGAATGCGACTGCGGGCATGCGCCAGGGTTGCTTTTATTCGATTCATCATTTTTGTTTCGAGTTGCTGGATCAGCTAACTAGCAGAGCGCGTCACAGCCTGGTTCAAACTATGCGCATGTGTACATTTGAGCGGCTGAACATTGTTCCGCCGTCCTGTCCGCTGTGCCTGAGGTCATCATGGAGATGCCTTGGGCTTGGATCGTTTGCTGGGTCGGATTGTACAATCAACTTTTTTGTCCCCAGCATACGGGAGCCGCGCGCCGAGATGATCATTTTGTTGTGTAAGTCCGTGGTGGGACTAGGCTTACTGAGCAGTTCATGGGCTGAATGGCTCAATCTAAACTTGATCAAGCGTAGATGCGGTCTTTTACCAACCCCACGATTAACTAGTGTAAGCCCCACGAGACCTGTTAGATGGGACTTGGAATTATTTATAGAATTCAAGGGTTTATTTTTAGTTTAGTTTCATAAGGTCCCCGCAGCCGTTATTTGCCCTTTTTAGGCCTCGATCTGGTTGGCGTAACTACTTGTCGCCGACTAGTTTCCGAGCCTGTTCTGGCGAAATGTTCTCGTCCTTTTCGCCGATAGGGATTCCTGGCAGAGCTGAAGTCCGTTCGGAACTTGGATTCCGTGGACAGTTCCGCTCTTGGAGTATTCGCTCCAGGCTGAGCCCGTGATGTAACCACGGACGGATCGCCTCAATCGGAAAGACCTTGAGGGAACGGATGTGCATGCAGCGGCCGCGAAGAAGGGCGCGCTCTACGGTAGTGACGATTTCCGCCGGAGGACTCATGCTGATTACATGGTGCTTGAGCTCGGTAACTCGCTGGCGGAGGATGTCAAACTAGTGTGAGGACAGCTGACAAAGGATATGCCCTTTATTAGGAACACCATTGGAGAGGATCTCGTCATAGGCCGAGATACGGTCGGTCACGGCCATGAGCAGCGAGGCGTCATCAACGCTGTACAGCTCGCGTACCTTTCCGCTAGCCACGAGAGGGAGCGACTGTAGCTTGACGGTGGTGATGCCAGTAGTAGCCATTGTGACGAGGGAGCGTAGCAACTTAGAAGGATGCAGTCGTCGCGCTGTAGGTACACTTGAAGCAGAGAAAAGATGCGATGCTTGTATTAGTAAGATTATTCGGTTGATGTAGGGCAAGATACCCGATCATGCCCACCACTTTTGCTGGTGCTCTATCTTGCCCTAATAAATATCAGGCACCTAAATATCACAACACAACACCAAAAAGTGGGATCCACACCTGCTTCTAATTTACCCCTCAATAACACTGTATACTTGCCATCTTTCATCAAGTTGATGCCTTCGCAGCGACGAGAAAACATATATGCTTATTCTGAGTTTGAGATCACGGCTGTCCTCCGTTTAGCGGAGCGAATACGTGGCCAGCCATGTAACTGCGACCAGTCCCAGCGACCCGCGTCAGGAGCGTTCAACTGGGCCATATTTCTACGCTTTCAGGATGGAGTAGAATGGGTTTTCCGATCACCGCACCAAAATCGCTTTGCGTCAAGTGATGTCACGTTAGCGAGTAATGTTCTGGCCAGTGAAGTTGCGGCTATGAAATTCGTTCGAGGGAACACCTCGATTCCAATCCCAGAGGTTTTCCATTACTGGTATGTCAAGGAACGCCTGGCTGGACTTATTCAAAGCTGACAGGTGCCCAGCACAGACAAATCAAACGATGTCGGGGTGCCATATATTCTGATGAGTAAAGCGTCTGGGATCGCCCTCGCTGCACACGACTGGCAAGCGCAGCGCCTCTCAAGCCCGCAGCACACACTACAAACACAGCCGAGAAAGACGATGCATCATGACGACAGAATGAAGGTCATGCAACAGTTGGGATACTATTCGTCGCAGTTATACCAACTTCGATTCCCGAGTATTGGGTCGCTCTTTGAAGGCGCCGATGGAGCTTTCGGCATCCAGCAATGCTGTTCTCCTGGACATCTCTTTGAAGGTCGCGATAGTATTCAAGAAATTACGCGCGGTCCTTTCACCTCCTCGCGGGAGTTCTACACATCGCTTGTGGCTGCTCTACAACTCCATGCGGAGCAGCTTTCAATGGGCCATCACTTATTTATGGCTCCAATCCCAGTTCCTCAAGAGTATACCAATATATCAGACTACCTTCTTGCAACAGATTCTTGGAACGACTTCGCCATCCTTGGAGGTAAGGTGGAGTCAAGTGAGAACCGCCTACAATACAGCATTACTGGCCACTTTCTACGTGATGCTATCATACCTCTACTAACAGGGGAGAGAGAAGAGCAAGGAGCTGGGTTCCCACTCTGCCACCCAGATCTTAGTGACCAGAATATCTTTATTGACGAAGAGTTCAACATCACCTGCATTATCGACTGGGCATTTTCATTTACTGTTCCTCCTGCCCAGCTCTGTACGGCCCCTGGTCTCCCACATCCCCGAGACGTGGTAACCGATCCTCGACTCCATGACGCCTATCGTGATGGCTTTTCTTACGACGCAAACGCCGATCGTGATAGCTTTTCTCACGATGCACACACCTGTGTCCAATCAAATCCGCTTCCGCGAGATTGGAATACAGGCGCCGCGATCTCCCGATTTTTACGAATTGTTTATATGGATAGTCTACAGGACTATCACCATCTAGAAGCACTTTGCGCACTCTGTTTCGATGGTAAACCCTTTGATCTACCGAGTATACTCTCCAGGCAGGCCCTGACACCCGATGCCATCAATTTACGGGAGCTCCTCGCCGCTGATGATGACCCGCAAGAATTGACGCGCCGGCGTGACACCGAATACTTTCAGGCCGTTGGCCCTACCCGTCTAGCTGTCGCTCGAAAATTGACGCTTGCGTATGAGAGAAACGCTCGATTTGTGGCGGATTATCGCCTGTGGAAATGGGTTGGCGCTGTCTACAGGTCTTCTCTCGAGTCATGCGTCCGAGAGGATTGCTATCGCCTCGAATCTCGGCTGCGAGGCAGAACTACGAGACAAGTAGAACTCGCGGCATAAGATCAGCACCTGGACGTTGTTTTGCCATCAACTGGGCTGGTGATTTCTGGAGACAGCATCTGGCTATAGGCATATCTGCGGGCGCTCGTACACGATGCATAGTCGATTGTAGAGCCCACGCGGGGAGCTGCGGCGGAGGATGGACAGGCGGGCCGGGAGTGGAAGTCGGCGCCGTGCGCGGCTTCTGGAAGCTCTGACGAGGTGTACGGGCCGTGGGCGCACGTGAGACTTCATGGTCAAGTTTTGCACCGAAGCAAATAATGACCAACATCAAGAGCAACGCTTTGAATATAGAAAGCCCATCTCTTTTGCCTCTGATGATGATGAAAGTAAGTAAGGGTGGCATGACAGCACCTGAGTGTGGGATTTGCGTGGCAACGCAACTGAACGCGGAGACGACGGCGGGAGCCCCGAGCAGAGTTCTGAGGATGACGGGCGCGGCCGTTGACGTTGACGGCGCGCTTGTTCGTAGTAATTCGTTTGGAAAGTTCAGCTTTGGGACCAACACGGCTGGTGTGAAACTCGACATATCGGGCGCTGTTGGTCGCGCTCAAACTTGAAGTTGACTTGCCCCACCACTTGCTCGAGCATCGGTGACGGGTAGTTCAACGCCATCGTGGCAGACGGCCTCGGATGCGTGGTTGTCGTTGCTCGTGTCTGTCATGATGGGTGGATGAGTGATGAGATGACAGTTGAGCAGTCGGGTAATGCTCGACCATGGCTAGAGAACAAAGAAAGTCTCGCCAGCTGCCTTTCTTCTCTGCTCAGCTTGTTTTCTTCTGCCTTTTCCTCGCTCTTAATGCAATTGTACGACGACACTCGAAACATGGCACAAGCATCCAAGCATGCACGATCATCAGGCGTTTCTTTGGTGGTGCCGAGTTTCGTCAGGCATTCGTACAGTGAGAACGAATCCGTGCAAACCACCATCGGAATTGCTGGCAGGTCCATCGATTTCGCGATCCTGTTCAAGGTGGTGGAAAGGGCGTAGCCCACATCAGCACCCAGAACCATGCTGTAAAGCTCTGACGCCAGCGCGCTTCGGGTGACGCGCTTGCTCTTCGTGGAGCTCCAGGTAATGATGTTGCCCTGGATGGCGATTTCGGCGGAGTTGACAGGTTCCTCATTGCCCAACCGTTGATCCAGCGGACTTCAGCGAGCTCACGGCGCTCGTAGGACTGGCGCAGCGCCATGATGTCGATCATTAGGCGTTTTTCCTTGGTGGTTCCAAGCTTTGTCAGGCATTCGTATAGCGAGAACGAATCCGTGCAAACCACCATTGGAATTGCTGCCAGGCCCATCGACTCCATGATCCTGTTCAGGGTGGTGGAAAGGGCGTAGCCCACATCAGCACCCAGAACCATGCTGTACAGCTCCGATGCCAGCGCGCTCCAGGTGACACGCTTGCTTTTCGTGGAGCTCCAGGTGATAACATTACCCTGGATGGCAATTTCAGCATGGTTGACGGGTTCCTCGTTGCCCGAAACGATCACATAACCCAGCTGGGAACTCAAATCTTTGTTGTTGGCAAAGGAACTGTCAATAAATACGAACAGCTTGGCTGTTTCTAGCTGGATGGGCAGGTATCGGAGGCCACGGTTGCCGTTGTCGATCTGCTACTGAATCTGTGCATTCAGGCGCTTGAAATCGTCTTTGTCGGGCTCCTTGAATTGCGCCGCAACAGAAAGGTCGAATGCGGCTTCCGGCGCGCGGACAACAACCGGGTTTTGCCTTGCGGCTGAGTCGTCTCTCTTTTCTCCAACGTTCTCTCTTTGCCTTTTTTATAGGCTTCGAGCTGCTGCAGGATTTCGGCGCTCAGGGGCGTGGTGACGCCTTGCATCAGTCGCATGGTGTCGGCGACGACCATGTTGTTGTGGTTTGTTTCCCTCCCGAGTCTGTCGAAAATCGTCGGAGTGTGTAATGTTGATCTCGGCGACGCGCTGCTCCAGGTCCGCCCTGTCCTTCGGCTGGTTGCGATTCGTTATGAGGTCGAATGCTGCGGCTTGGGCAATCTGCATCTCGATGGCACCCTTTCGTTCGGGGTGCTTCTCGATGAACTCCATAACCGACGTGGACTGCATAACGTCGCTTGTGTACTGGGCGATGGACTCCAGATGACCCACGTTGAACGTGGTGATCTAAGTCGCGATGCGTGCGTGTTCTAGCTGCATCGCCGCCAAGTTGAGCGTCTTGTCATTAATATATCTGACAAGTGCGTCCCACGTGTCACTTCCGAACCCGAAGTACGGTTGTTCCTTGGTCCCATCGTTGAAGCCTGGTCGAGTCGCCGTTATGGCTCTCTGCGTCAATATCGTGGCAGCGACCTGAGTGTGCAGGTCGTCGCGTTCCAAGTCTTGGCTGTCGTCGGTCTTCGCCGCCTCCTCTTTCGCCAGGGCACGATATTTCTCAAGCTGGACGAGGAGTTCGGCGCTAAGGGGTGTGGTTACGCCTTCTATCAGACGTATGGTGTCGGCCACTACTATATTGCTATAGTTCTTCTCCCTATCAAGCCTATTTCGGACAGCTCCAACGACGGTCGGGTCGACGTACCCGAGCCAGGGTTCGCTCAGGGTGGTTGCAGGCTTGGCCCCCTTGGATGTTAGGTAGCCGTCTCTGCCCTTGCGTCGGTATCTGGCCAGGTTGTCTCTTTACCCTTTTTTTGTTTCCTCATCCGTGTTCCGCTGACTGACTACTCTGCGTGTAACACGGGATCAAAGGGATGCCTGCGCCACCCCTGACCCGCGAATGCAGCTCCGACGGGTGCCTAGGACGATCAGATTACACAAGGCGGTTTTCTTGTCAGCATTCGAGACATGATATAGGCACCCAAATGGTGACACGAGGCCCAATATAGTACCCGCAGACACCAGGTCTCGGCCCCCAAGGGGGCTTCGGCATAGGTGGCTTGAGCCGTGATCGTGCAACACGGTGGTTGCTGCAAGACTTGGCGAGTGAGTTTTTGTCGGACAGGAGTCCTTGAAAACCGGCTTTGATTGGAAGATGCATCGGCTTGGCCTCGCAGATCAGCATCGCCAACTTGCTATCTGAGTTGCTGAGGTGTCACGGTGGTAGGTGGTGTGTGGCTGCGTGCATTATCAACACGACAATTCGCGTTGAGCATATGCATATGTGTCACTGATCAGGTCTTATCCGTGTTGTCCTGTGTTGGCATTTGCATTTCCGGCCGCTATGTGTTACTTGGCTCACAGTGTCGAACACATTCTCTGAGTTCTAGGCTCGGATGCGGCCCATTTCTCAACCGTTTCGTTCTCTTCTCTGACTGGGTGGTGTATCTACCCGACTTGCGACCATGTCTCTTATCCGGCCTTTGTCATTCTCGTTGACGAGTACGGCATCCAGCGTGGCCATCATGCAGAGCCACCACAGCGCGAGATGCGTTGTTAGCTGGGTCTCGCCATTCAGGCTCATCGGAACGGCCGCGATCTATATAAACGGCTCGCCATCCTCTACTTGGACAGCTATCTCACAGAGCAGCAACACCACAGCAAGAACACCACAGCAAGAACACCACAACGAGAACAACGGAGCAACACCTGAAAAGTCCAACGCCAACATGTCACCATCCAATTCAGATTCCCCCACCGAGCTTCGTTTCCCAAGCAGAAAGAGCTACGAAGTTTACTGCGCGCGAGGGAATGTTCAGCCCCTCGACTGGGACGACATGAAACCTCGTACCTTCGATTTGCCCTGGGTTGTTGCCAAGCCGTTGTTCGCAAGATTTATTGAACGCTTGAGTCAAGGCCTTACTTTTGCGGCTATGAAGGGCGCAGATCCTGAGCGACTGGTGATTTTCTACTTTGACAACTCGGACACCCCCACCGACAGCAGGAACAGCCCTATACACCTTCTCGAGAGTGACACCACCTGCACTTGGGGGTATTTACGCCTCGGAAAGGAGAGCAAGTCCGAGCACGAACTTCTCAGTTATGCTCCAACAAAGGGATACTCATGCTCCTCCTACCGTGTCATCATCAAAGTCATGGACGAGAAGCTCCTGGGACTCATCGCCAAGATCGTGCTGGAGGAACAGCAGGCGAAGAATCGGAACTGGGAGAGCGCGGTCTTGGAGTACTTGGAAAAGGCAGGGCTTGTCGATGAGGGCGAAGCAGAGCTTGTCAAGGAGGACTAAAAGGCCTAGTTGGAGCTGGAGGAGTGTATGGGGCCTGAACTGGTTCTTGTCATCGACAGGAGGTAAAGGCTTCACAGCAGTCCGGAGAGGCAAACCTTGCCACGGTCCTTGAGATGGGTCACACTACGAAGCAAGACATATTCATCGGACGACCTAGCATGCTTTCAGGCATGCGACACATCTCAGACCGTTGACTGCCTACAGGGTAAGCTGTCATGCCACCCTTACTTACTTTCGTCATCGTCAGAGGCAAAAGAGATGGGCTTTCTATATTCAAGGGTGCTCTCTCATGTTACTTGAAGCAGGATATATAAGAGCACCTAGACGATCAATTTTATTACTTTAACCCTTTAAACTTGAAAAGAAAAGCTGGTCCTTGTAGGTAAATTTACTTTTAGGGTCGAGGTAATCTAGGCTCGGTGTCTCTGTCCACGGTGTAGAGAAGCGGCACGTTGACCAGGACGTGCAGGATGGAAGCAGACGGGGGACGCTGGGGGGGCCGATGTGTAGGTGGCTCAGATGCCGGGACATCAGAGCCAGCATTCGCACGCACGCAGCAGCAAAGAATCCCGTTTAGCAACACCGCGGAAAGTGCTGTATTAGAGGCTTTTCGTCTCGCTTCAGCGGTACGATTTGATACGAAAATGATATCGAGACAGCAACACCTGCAAAGTATACATTTGGCAGTATAGGCGGCATGTGGCCCGTCGCATTCGTGTTTCGGTAGCGGGAGAACATCACCAGAGTTATACGCGAGCAGCGTCAAGGGGCGCTCGTCAATAGAGCCGTCCTTGTTGCGAAAAGCCCTCGTGGAAGTACTGCACCTGCGTTACGCAAACGTCAAATGTCCCGAGAACTTCAAGTTTTGACTGGTGGCTCTCCCTCCGCAGCAGCGAGGTCAAGACGATCATCTTAGTCGCTCTGCTCAGAGGGCGTAGATATATCGGGAGGACGTGTAAACCTCAGAACATTGGACTGTTGTACCCCAGATAATCGTTCGTACAGCGCACGCCTAACCATCTTACGGCAGCCTCATCACTAAGCACGGCTTCTGTTAGCAAATGCGCATGTGTCCCAGCTGGCGTCGGGTAACGTACCTATGTGCCTGCCAAAAAGTTCTTTTCCAAGAAGTGTTTCATGCGATTCCCCGTCCATACTTTCGTCGGCCCAGAACGCCTAGTATGCTGGCAAAGTGGTACGCGGTGTTGTAGTGGCCGCTCGGCGAGTTGGCGCTCAGGAGGCTCGCGGGCAAAAAGTTGTCAAACGACGTGCAGTCATCGTCCTCGACCCAAGGTTTGGCCTTGTCGAGAATGGAGGACTGCACAGTCGCTCGGGTCCAAGAGCTGCAGCAGCTGGGGACGCTCGGGGTTTTTCTCGTCACTGTCAAAGTCCATGGGTTGTTACGGTTACTCGGAAGCTGCGAAGGTCATCTCTGGTCATCTGAGCATTCTTGAACTTGTTCAGCGGTCGGCACGGGCTTGGGACTGCGAGATGGAGGCATGGGGGAAGATGTCTTGAAGTATTATTTTGGCTGAGGTGGCACGTGTGCGCGTCGTCTGTTGCGTTGTGTCTTTGATCTCTCACAGTATGGAGGTAGGGCTGTATTGGTGCAGCCGAACCAGAATGAACGACTGGTGTGATTAATGAAAGGGAGAGCGGTGGTTGTTTGTTGACTGGCTGTGGCTTTACGGATGATCAAACGCGACGATGGAGGGTAGGTAGGTAGGTAGGTGCCTACATACGCGAGTGAGGCCTGTTTTTGAACAGGTAATTTTCCCCTGTCACAACGCTGTCAGGCTGCTATTACCGGTTAAAAATATTTATATTTTCTATCAGCCGTGTTAGAGGTTAGAGACCTGATAGCGTCTTGATAGAAAATTTGCGATGGGAAACCCTAAGGCGCACAACTGAGGTGCAGGGTAGATCTTAGCGAAACTTGCCCTCCTGTTGGTCATGGACGTGGTGGATGAGGAGGCATTTTATTATCCTTGGTTACAATTTGTATTGTCCAAAGGATTTCAAAATGAGTAGGGCAGGGATAGACAGATATCACCTGATATCTTGGCCAAGGGTGACTTACGACTTACATGACCAGGCGATACTAACACCTGAGGCACCCAATTTGCACTAGGCATCAGTCACAACATCAGTCACAACCTCAGTCACTATCACCGTTCGTAGCCGCCTTTTTAATTCCTGCAGCTCAGGGCCTTGGTGATTTTCCATTTCAGAGGGGATTATCTAATTTGATCCTGCTGCCTGCTCTTTTACCCCTTGATTCCACCCCATCACGCTCCATCACACTCAACCGCGCTGACATAGTAACCATTCTACATTTCCACGGTACGCAACATGGATGACTTCGATAGTGTCTCTTCAGAGTACTCCCCAGACGAGTCCCTGACGTGGCGGAGTGACCTCCTCCGCTGCCTTCGCAGCATTCAGACCACCGGTGACTTTTCTTGGACCGACTCCTATCACATCTTTGTCAATCCGGCTCTGGACATTCCGGGCCATGGAAAAGTTGCACTGCCCCTATGTCCTCGCGTCGCGCACGAGATCAAGCAAGCGTGCCGACTGGCGCCCTTCGGCAACGGCCATCAAACCGTCGTTGATGACTCGGTTCGCAAGACGTGGCAGCTGGATCACACGCAGTTTCGACTCGCCAACCCGCACTGGCAAGCGTTCCTAGAAAGCGGTATACTTGCTCCGGCCGCCCAGCGACTTGGCTTAGTCGGAGCCCAGGCGAAGCCACACAAGCTCCTCCTCTACGAGCCAGGGTCCTTCTTCAAGCAGCACAAAGACTCGCAAAAGGAACCTGGCATGGTCGGCACCCTCGTCGTTTGCTTGCCCTCGGAGCACGATGGTGGCGAGGTCCATCTGTCGTTTAAAGAGGAGAACCGCACGTACGCAACGGGCCCAGGGTCCGAGTTTGACATGACAGCTATGGCCTGGTTCGGCGACGTCTCGCACCAAGTGAAGGAACTGAGGTCCGGTTATCGCCTCGTGCTAACATACAACATTGTCGTCCCGACCGTCGAGGGCCCGAAATCGGCCGCCTTCTTCAACACCCAGGTTGAGAAACTGCAGCGCATCTTGATCGATTGGCGAGAGACGGACCAATTCAACTGCCAAGTGTACTACCCACTTGACCACCAGTACAGTGAGTCGAGTCTGTCGCTGGGAAACCTCAAGGGGCGGGATGACGTCGTGCGCCAGGTTCTGCAGCTCGCCGCCTCCAAAATTGGCTTCTCCATTTTCCTGGCGAGCATGACCCATAACAAGGAATGCCAGGAGGGCTATGACGAGTTCGACGAGTCCGAGGAATGGACCGTGCTAGACAATATGTATACCCCTCAAGGGAAACTGATTGCCCACGAGATTGTTGTCCACACGGACGAGATCCTCTGCTCACAGCCCTTCTATGGTGATGATATGGCCGCCGACAGCGAGGATGAGCCCGAGTATCTCGGCAACGAGCACGCGCCGGCCCGCTTTAGGTATCATGATTCGGTTCGATATCCCATCCCTCATCCAGCTCCGCTACCCATGTGTCTAATTCCTCCAAGGTTCTCGTCATCTGGGCCAAGAATAAGCTGGATTCCCTCCTTGGTTTGGATCGCGACGGCTTGCTTGTAGATGCTCTGGTATCCGAAGTACTGCATGATCTGGAGAACCATCAGGACGGCGACCAATCTGTGGCCTACGCTACGAGTTTCATAAAGGCCTGCTGTGAAAGCGCCAGGCACAAACCAGCGTCGACTCTGCCGCGGATACTAGACTGTGCTTTGGCGGTTAACAGCAGCGCCCTGTACGAAGCAGCTCTGAAAGCTGGCTGCCATCTGGCCCATGTTCAGAAAACGCTTGCCCGTCATATTGAGCAGGACTTCTCCAGGCGTGCCGAGCCTGGGGACTTTGAAAACGAAGAGTGGAGTAAATGGTATGCTACTCTGCTTTGGCAGTCTATTTTCTCGCCAGATTTTGTGTTGACCGCCTTGTCTTAGGCTAGGAGTTGTTGTGAAGAAGGATATGAGCCTCACATCTTTGCAGTCCATTCTACATGGCGTGGCATTCCATTTTAGCGCTCGCCTGAAACCGTCGTTTCGGAGCTGGGAAGAGGCCACGTTGGAAACCCAGCTCAAGACAAAGCCGCAGCTAGATTTAGGCGACCATGACTTTATCATGAAACTCATTCAAGCGCATCATGCCGATATCGAGTGGCTCTCGACAAGGTAAGGAGACGCAATCTCGTTATTTCTACCCTAGACCTGATATATGGGACCGAAGAGCCAATGCCCAAGGGGAAACCAAGTTTCGTGCTAATACTGGGATGACAGGGTACTTTCAGAGCTATGCGCGCGCGGCAACAAGGCGTTGCTTCGTCGGGTCCTGGATACAGTATTTGAACTGAGAGAGCGTGAATTCACACCTGACGAGGCCAAAGCTATTTACCGGCATATACTAGGAAACAGCATCAAGGTCTTCTCGGTTCGCATCACCGAGTTTGGTGTGGGCTGTTACTCGTCTAGTGCCTTTACCTCGCTGGTGGACCGGAGCCTCGGCTTAGGACTTTCAGACACGCTTTGCCCGATTTTTGAGGAGAGCCGCAGGGGATTCCAGGCTGCCGAGCTTCCGCACGAAGCGGAATACGGCATCGCCAACTTCCTCCGTGATCTGGTCAAAGTTGTGCAGAAGAATGACCAGTCCGTGACGCCGCAAAGTTCATCAGTGCTGGCAGCTTTCTTTGAAACTGTATTGACAAGATTCTTTTTCGACCCGGCGCCAAGCGCTCCCACGGAACGGTTCAAGGTCAGCAAAATGCACCCTACAACGTAAACAAATGAAGCTAACGGCACATGATTTTAGGGTTGGGCCTCTCCGGCGCAAGGATGTGGCGACGCGGCCTGCAGCGCCTGCAAGGAGCTGGACGAGTTTCTACTCTCAGAGGACCGCACGACAGTTCGCTCTACGCTGTCGTACAGCCTGGTTTGGCATGTCCGAGAGCGCGTCAAAAAGGACGGGCTGGTCCGCCTCGAGACGGAGCTCGACGAATCCGGCGTCGGCAACCGCCAGGTTCTTGTTATACACAAGGTTCGGACCATGTTGCAGATGGACGTGTCTCTCTACGAGTCGAAAATTCAGGCTCTGGAACGGCAAATGGAGCCGCTTCAAGGAGAGTGGATGCGGAAGCTTCTCGGCGATGCCCTGTATGGTAAGCTCGTCTTGCTTGAGGGCGTGCGGCAAGATGCTCAGGGGGGACGGAAGAGGCCCGCTGAGGAGAGTTTAGAGAGCGATGAGAAGCGTCGTCTAGTTTGAAGAGAAACCGAGGTACAAGGCACGCGGGACTAATTAGGTTGCGTAGGGGGGGTTGTCGTGTTGCATAATTCTTGAAAGTGCTGGTGCCTGGTAAGAAGTTCAACTAAAAAGCCGCCATGTAATGCTCTCTGCTATCTGGCTTATTAATGTCGACAACGGGTTTCAAGTATGCCCCTACCTCCTCCGCGCGTACGTGGCTTCCCAACCTTGTGATTTCACGCGTCTGGATCGTCTTTGTAGACGAATTTCCCGCGATTCACCCATTTTGTCTCCCGTTATGCTTCGACGTGTGGTGCAGAGACCTATCGGTAGAACGCAGACCCCGATTTGGCAGTTTATAACACCAGTATATGAGAAGACGCTCTGCGGCGTTGCTTATTGATTCCTATACGACTGGTGCCGGCGGTTACAAATTTGCTCGCGCCAATCGGACCCGTACTCGCTCTCCCAGATTCCCGCAACCTCCTCCATGACCTCTTTGCTCACGTCTTTCCAGCCTTTGCCTCTGGTCTCTTGGGCGTGCCTCGACAGTGTGGTGATGTCAAAGCAGTGCCCTGCCCAGACGCCCCTCGTGATATTTCCCTTGTAGCTCATGCTGGCTGATGATGACGAGGACCAGCAGATGCGCGACATGACAACCTCGCCAAATCCGAGCACGTCAATCTTGGGTCCGTGGATGTATTCAGGTTTCAGGGCGACGGCCTCGGCGCGGACAAACTCCTTCGTCGTCAGGTTGCGAAGTACCCAGCGCTCGTCTTGGGGCCAGTAGTCGGACTCCTCCACGAGGAGCGCCGAGCCTATGAGATACGCCACGTCCACGTAGCTGCCCCGAGCGCTGCAACGGGCGAGGAGCTTTAAGGACTCGGATAGGAAATTGACGTCCTTTTCGATGTAAGAAACGTTGGGGTACGAAAAGTGATGCAAGGTGAACTGAACTGGAGGAAATTGCACTCCATCCGGATAGTCCTCGGTGTACATCTTGTTGGTGCTCGTCTGCCAAAGCTCCTCTCGCTCAGTTTCCGAGAACAACTTGGGCGGGTAGTCACCTGCTTCCACGTCTTCACCCACACAAACGATGTTCTTGCCAGCCCACCGCCCCAGGAAACCAGTATAGAAGTTGTGTATATACTCTTGGCTCACGGCCCAAAAGTACCGACTCGTGGTACCGAGACATACGACATCGTCCACCAGCTCGATGTGGGCGAAGATAAGTTGGTGCACTTCCACCGGAAGCGCAGAGAATTTGACGGGCTGGTCAGTCTGGGCGATGTTGTCACCTTGGGGCTTTGCCCGTTTGCGCGGTGGCGAGTCCACCACAGACGCCGTGCGCTGATGTTGTTTCCGCTTCGCAAGCCTGTTTGCCGAGCTGTCCTCGGCGAGGTCGGTGGAAGGCGTGCCATCACCGCCGCGCTGGAGCTGGGTCGCTAGGCGGCTGTTGATAAGACGAGGTGTCGACGGCCGGACAGGGACAGTGAGAAGGCTCACGAGGACTTGGGCTGATCCGTCAAAGAGAATCTCTCCGAGCTTCCCTCCCCAGGACAAGGAAAACTTGGCGCGGGGGGCTACGAGGTGAAACCTCTGTCCCATTTTCCTAGAGTTCAGGTATGCTCGCTTCAAGGTGCCTGGAGAAAGATTCGCGTCGCGGTTTTTTGTTTGTTTGATGTGTTGTGCTGTGCTATTAGAACAAGGTCCACGCTAGCACATACTAACAGCGCACAACAGCACTGTAGGGGGTGCCTTATAGGCAGCCTACACAAACCTAAGCGGTTTTTGGAAAAAAAAAAAAAAAAAAAAAAAAAAAAAAAGAAAGTAGCTAATTACCTGACCAAATCAGACGAAAATCGCAGAAGAGCTTGTCGAACAGCGCGAGTTTGCAGCGCCACTGTGAGGCAACGCTTTCGTCTCCTTCCGAATCAACCGTCTCAAGCCCGCAAACACTGCTCTCCTCTCCGATGCGCAGCACTGGCAGCGGGCTCTTGGTGATCATCAGCGGGCGGCTTGCGTTCGCGTCGTCAAGATTCGCGGCTCCATGACTAGCAGCTGTAGTGTGCACGCTGAAATTAGAAACAGGATGACGAGTACGAGCACGAGTTCGAATGCGCCAAGTGTAGGCCGCGAGATGGCCGGATACCGTTCAACATGGGCTCAGGCAAGCCGACAGAGGACAAAAGAAGACGGCAAAGAACGCCTTGCAACCTTTGCCGTCTTTGATTAGGACATTACCCGACCTCTAGGACCTTGTTGTACGCCAGCAAGGACCAAATATCGAGGTGCCTTTTTTTTTTCGTTTTGCAGGAGGACTCCGTGGGCTGTCGGCCTAGGCTTTGTTTGTATGTAACGCTGCTATACTCCTCTTTCAAGCTGCACGACTTTTAATACACCTGATAGAACATAAAGAACGAAAAAGTTCTCTCTCTATACCGGTAGCATTAATCCTTTGGCCTGGTTATTGACGAGTGATGGTCTAGACCATGGGGAACACTCGACCTGGAAATAGCGTTGCGCCATCAGGTGTGGTCAGGGGAGCAGACGCACCAAGCCGACTGACTGGTCAGCGATTTAAGTAAGCTAGGCATATGGCCCGCGATTGATCTGACAAGGCATCCGTCGCCTCGTGCCGTGGCTCTCGTGATCTAGATCTCAGATAACCTGTTCCAGATCCACCATTTTCTTAGATCCACGGCTCCTCCCGTCCGCCATATTTATGGGGTTGGGATACTAGATTATCACGCACGCTGGTTTTTTCGATGGGGGTTTCCCCCCCGGTCCTTGACCATGGGTCAATTCCGCACTAGAAGAGCTTAAAAAACTACCTACGCGCGTGAGGCCTGTTTTCTGACAGGGCACTGGACACGTTTTCCACTCAACATGTAATTTTCCCCTGTCATAACGCTGTCAGGCGTCTAACACGGCTTCTAAAAAAACAAATAAGATCTTTAACACGTAGTAGCAGCCTGACAGCGTTGTGATAGGGGAAAAAAACCCCTTCAAAAAAGAGACCTGTCTAGTACCCTGTCCAAAAACAGGCCTCACTCGCGTATGTACCTAACTAGTTGCACCAGGATGCCGTCGCCGACTTCCAAAAATGACATTAGGACGCAATGGTGGCGAACGGTATAACTACTCTCGGCAGCGCCTTGAGATTTGTTGGCGACTTGCCGGCGTTTGTCAAGTCATGAACCAGTGGGTCAGTTATCGGTACACCTGTCTTTTTCTTTTTCTTTAACTTTTAGTGCCTGAAAGAACAAGTGCTACCAGGCCTTTCTTGAACATTTTTTAGATTTGCATTCGATAAATGGAGTGCCTCTTACGCGCCGCCTGTAAGTGCCTCGAATAAAAGCGCTGTGGTGTTGTGAGATGTGTGTGTAAGAGGAGGGTGGTGGAGGGAGAATTTGTTAGAGGGTACATGGTCTCTAGTATAGTGTCCTGCAAATTCCAAGATCCTGTAAATTCCAGGCCTCCGATAAATGTGCTAGACGTTGCCGCCATAGAGGTAGCCTAGCCCGTTACTAGATCGTTACTTTTAGGATATAAAAGCTAGAACTAGTAATCTATTAAAAAGATTAAAAAGATTAAAAAGATTAAAAAGA
>NW_006271976.1:0-127636 GCF_000225605.1 Cordyceps militaris CM01 | reverse complement strand
GATTAAAAAGATTAAAAAGATTAAAAAGATTATTACTATAATATATTTAGGTCGTTCTGGCCTGCGAGTAGAGCTGCCTTTAATGTAGAATATAGCTCTAAGTTGTCTTTCTTCCATAGCTGGTTGTTCGGGAATATTATCCTGCGAAGCTTATTTACCAAGGCGGCTAATGGCCTATAATATAACGAGAAGTGCTCCGCCGTCATCCGTAGGAAGAACTCCTCACAAGCCACGGTGCCAAGTTTCGACCGAGCCAGGACATCGTCCTTCTCGTAGTTCCAACTTTCGAACTCGGACGGGCCTCTGTCCTTGCCAGGGCCGTCGTAGTGAATACAGATCCAGAAGAGCACCCAGAAAAACGATTCCAGATCGTGCATAAAGGAATGCTCGTCGCCCAAAAGAGCCCCAATAGCCATAAATGCGCGTGTGCCGGCTCTGACTTTTGCTCCGGAAGCTGCTAGCCGCGGCAATTTGATTGCGAGATCAAGATCTATTATAAAGGCATGCCTTTCATCGTCGCTAATGAGAAGATTGTTTATAGATATGTCCCGATGGAGAATTCCTTCGTTCAAAAGCGATTCGTACCCTTCTAGGCACTGTTCAAAGGCCATGAGCAACGTCTTCCGAGAGCTTGCTTCATATATAGGCTTGCCGCAATCATGAAGAATAAGCCTTCGGTGAACCCGGTTCTGCCCAGGTCCGAGGAGACTGGATTCGGTTGGCGATGCCGAGTAAGTGCGTCTAAGAGGAGAGCTCACATTGGCAAACAAGTTAAGCCCATGCCGGACGTTCGTTGAGACGTCATCGACTGTGCCATCCACGAACACGGTTGTATGGTGGTAATATCGTGCCACATTAACCACGCCTTTTTCTGTCACGTAGCGAAGCATCTCGCCTTCATCAGCACGCTCTGGGTACTGCCATGCGTCTTTTACAACGAGCGGAGTCGCTGGATCGAGATCGGAATAGGCTTTCCAACAAGTGGTAGCTCGGCCAGCAAGACAGCGTGCTCGCCTTATAACTTTTTGAATGAAAATGCGTTCCTTTTTGCCATTTCGCTCAATGTCAATATATCGCTGGGTGCCCTCCTTTATGATCGTCGGGTCATGTCCAAGGTCCTTGTCACTCATCTGTATAAAGCCTAAGATGGTCGCAACGAATTGTCGGCCGTCTTCGTTAATATTGAATCGCTCTGAAGAAATACCGCCCAGCCGGTCAAACACCCAAATTCTCATTAGTGGTCCGCATAGCGTAAATGCAAGTACAAAGCGGCGCGTGTCTTGGGAAGCCAACACCTCTCTCGCGTACCGGCCTATGTCCAGCCAGGCCTTTGCCGTAGTGTCTGCTGAAGGGTTGCTTTTCAACTCTCCCGCTATTTGTATTTGAGACCAATGACACCTGGCGTTTTCGTCAGCCTTAGGGTCGCTTATAAATCCGATATCTAGCTTGCGTTCGCTAGTAGAGCCCTGAATAGGCCTTTTGGGCACAGCCAAGGGTCTGCGAATGGCTGGCGGAAGATCCAAATCGTCAGCCTTTGCTGCCAACTTTTGAATAATCTCTTTTAACCAAGCGAGTACATCGTCCTGATTTGCATTCTCTGGCCATCCATTCCAGCCTTCCAGGAAGAGCGGGGTATCCCCGCTCGTGCACCTCTGAAAGACAATGTCGGCAGCTTGAGACAGACCTTTAACGCCTCCGAAAAAAGCGTCGTGGAAACCAGGCAAACCGACATGCAACGGCCCAAGCTCCCGCTTAAGGACTCGGTCAATGTCCTTTCGATATTCAGACGAGTTTGCAAAGCCGCCTGTGCTGTTCTTCCATGGTGTCTGTTGAAGAGACGATGTTATTGTTCGAGGGGGTGTAGATTCAAGGGCGGCGGCAGTTACAAGATCCCATATCTGTGAATCCAGAGAGTTGTGATCAAGTGCTGCCTCGAGAAGCGGTTTCGTACGATCGAAGTCGAAATGGTCGCATGATATTACGAAAAGGAGGTGCAGAATGTCTTTGCGAATATATCCACGTCCGGATGGCAAACGGCGTGACGCGGGAAGGGGCAGGAGGGCTGAAGAGAGCGCAAGTATAGCACTTTGAATGTCTATTTCGACGATTAGTATTGCCGGTCGGCAATTGTAAAGTAGCACGAACCTTCACAGCTCAGGTTAGCCGCAGCCGCGCCAGACGTAGACTGAAGGCTCGCGAGGAGCCCACGATGTGTGGAGCGAAATGCGTCAAGACCATTTGCAATAGGATAATCACGGATGACTTCGGCTCTTGTCTGGTTCGAGCTGGTCATAGTTATGGATGATGGCAATGTATTCCTGTGGCTAGAGGCTGATTCTCACGCGGAACCTATTGATGCCCCCGTGGCATCTTGTAGTACCCGCTCTCCAGCCAGGACAGGCACGTGAACAACCAAGGCACCGAAATGCACACGTAAACACTTGGAAAACGAAAGTCGATTCTATTAATAAATTCTGATTACGGATGTTTGCCCCAATGTCTCGCATGCTGTGGGGATGCGCAGCCTGTGTTGGTAGCACTGCTGTGACTCATCCGCATTGGCACTCAAAAGTTTGATGCATAGGGAATAATACCGAGTCTATCAATTTGTCCAGGTCTACTGTAGACAACAATCTGCAACCACAGTACCCTCGTCATTTACCAGTGATAGAAAACCCAAGGACGTGCTCGGCCTGCCAACACATCCTAAGCGCTCGCCCCCAAACCCGCGCCCATGTCCTCCGCCCAACCCACCATCGTTGATCCAGAGACCCGTCGCGGCCGGCAATACGGCACGTCCACCGACGGCACGCCCTGGACACGCCGAGTGCACCCCACCACCGGCGCGCCACTCACGCCCTGGACCCCCGTGGAGCCGGTGCTGCCCCCCTCGTCCTCCCCGCTCGTGCTGTCCCTCATCACCGAGAACCAGTCGGACAGCGAAGTGCGGCACTGGTCGCTCTTCTGCCACCGGCCGCCGGGCAGCCCGCGCGGGCGCGCGTGGCAAGTCACGGGCGACGCCGAGTTCATGGTGTGCAACCACGAGCACGACGCCGACAAGCTCGGCGGCGACGCGTTTGCGTCGTGCCAGGTGCTCAACGACGACCTGAGCGCCGCGCAGCTGGCGCGCGTCGAGCACGTCGTCGCCGCGGAGCCGCCGCCCCGCGCGCCGAACCGCAGCGCCGTCACGGAGAACTGCCAGGGCTGGGTCGTGCGTGTGCTGAAGCGCCTGGCGGCCGAGGGCATCGTTCAGCAGCACCGCGTTGCCGAGCTGGAGAAGCGCCTGGATCCGGTCAACTGAGGACAGAGAAGCGATGACGGATATTGTACATTTTTTTAATTGCTAAAGTAGGGGCTTGCACGGCCCCTCTATGATACAAGTGCTGAATAAAAAAAATGCCCGACCTGGCCTCACCATGTGTCCACGACACGAAAGCGTACACGGGCCTCGCTGCCAATTCTGCTCATCTCCTGGCGCGGGCAGGGCCGCGACCGACCGGCACAGGCACCGCCTCCGCCTCCGCCGTCGCGACCACCTTTTTCTGCTCCTCGGCCAGCCTCTGCATGAGGTAGCCGTCGATGGTGCGCTGGCCGTCGACCAGCAAGCCCTTGTCGGCGCGGCGCGCCTCGGCGACGGCGGTGTGCGCGCGCTGCGCCGCCAGCTCTATTTGCCGGCGCGGCGTCATGCGCCACGCGGGCGGGAACTTGGGCTTCTTGAGCGTCTTGCGCGCCTTGTGCGCGCGGTAGTAGTGGCGCGTGTCGAGCGCGACGTCGGCAAAGGTGTCGCGCGGGTCCTTGGCCGCGGTGATGAGCGCCTGCACGAGCTGCTCCAGAGACCGCTTGTTCTGCGCCTGGTGCTCGTACCGGCCGCAGCTCATCTGGACCACGTCGGTCGCGGGGTTGAGGCGCGCGCCCGCCAGCTTGCGCAGCTTGTCCGTCTGCACGTCCGTCAGGCCCAGGTCCGGCGGCGTGAACTGCACCACGACCTTGCTCTCCGCCGGGTGCGCCTCGCCCATGTACGTCGTGTATCTCCACCGCAGGACCTGGTCCGTCTTGGGCAGTTCAAACGGTTTCGCAAGTTCTAAATCCTTCCCGTCAGCTCCATTCAATCTCCAGGTGGCAAAGGGGGGTGGCAAAGGGGTGCAGCGTACTCGACAGGAGCGGCATCTCCCACACGGCCAGTCTCGTATAGTGGCGCATCTCCCGCACTTCATCCAGCTTATTGTGCGCCATGGACATCATGTCGTCCTCGTTGAACTCGTCGTGCTCCCCGGTAAACGTGTCCGGGTCGTCCTCGTCGTACCAAAACGCCCGGCGGTCCGGCCGGCCGCCCGAGTCGTCCCGCACCAGCTCGTCCGTCAGCAGCTTGTCCTGTGTCGAGAAGCCCGGCGTGTAGCGCAGCTTGTCGTTGAGGTACGCCTCGATGGTGTTGTGGCCGTTGAGCTTGGCAAGCCGGTCGAGCTGCTGTAGGCCCTCGGGGGTGGCGCGGTCCGTAAACGCCTTGTTGAGCGCCTTGAGCTCGACGGGTGCGCTATATCCGCCCTCGTCGCCGTCAAAGGCGCGCTCGGCGGCGCGCGGCGAACTCGTGCTGAATGCGGCAGCGGCCCTCGTGCGGTTAATGCTCGTCATGTGGTGATGGGCCAATTGCGGTACCGCCCGGCGGCAGGCGACGGCGCATATGCGCGCGACGCGGGGGGCGGAGGCCATGTTGATAGTGTCCACTGCGCGAATGACAATTCCGAGATTGTGTCGTGGTGCGCGTTGCGGAAGAAAAGAGACTTCCCTCATCGAAGCTTCAAAATTTCGGCGGAGAAGTTCTGGCTGCAAGCCCCTGGTAGAGAAGGGCTGCCGAAGTTCAGCCTTTCCCATAGTGTGGGTAAACACCGGCTAACAGCTTCACTCGGACCAAGTGCCCACAGCTGTTAAGTTGAAGCTCACTCACTTACACCTCTCACTTACCAACTGCAACGCATTTCAAAGGAATCAATAAAATGACTGCGGCAAAGGCCGCTGAGAGATGCTGCCTAGTCACTGTCGGTGCGACCGTCGGCTTCCGAAAACTGACAGCCGCCGTTCTCGAGCCCGACTTTTGGCGCCATCTGGCCGGCCACGGCTTCACGGAGCTGCGTGTCCAGTGCGGGCCGGACGAAGCATGGGCAGCCGCGCAAGTCGAGCGCCGTCGGGACGAGATTCCCGAATCCTTGGCAGTGCAAGTCTTTGCGTCGCGAAACAATCTGTTGATGGAGGAGATGACGCTATGCAAAGCGTCGGGCACTGCGCGCTCAAAGGGCCTCATTATCGGGCACGCTGGCACGGGCACGATCCTGGACGCGTGGAGGCTCGACGTGCCCATGATTGTTGTTGCCAACACGGAGCTCCTGGACAATCACCAGAGCGAAATGGCGCAGCACCTGGCCGCCGAGGGCTACGCAACCCAGGCCACGGCAGAGTACGTCCATCTCCCTGTTACCGTGCTAAAACAAAAATACAATCCTGCTAACGCGTCCAACGCCGCCAGTCTTGCTGATCTCCAAGCGGCCGTCGATAAGTCCAAGCTGCTCGTGGAAGAGAACAAGAGCCGGAACCCGCCTCATGCCGTCTCGTCCGAGCGCAAGCCGGCGATGCGGCTGTGGGACATTGTCCCGGCCGAGGTGCAACAGGAGCAGAACCAACAGATGTGCACCGACTAGGAGGGCCAGGCACATTTTCTGAGGACGCATCTCCAAATATGACACGGCGCAAACACATGCTTCAACTTTTGATACCCCGACACGACTATGATTTCTACTTGATTTTGCTTCTAAACTAGCTCCTATTTTGAATTGCATGGCTTTATAATATTCATTGCCGTACAATTCACGGCAAGTTTTGCACGTCCCAAATCTTGACAGTCGCGTCATTGCCCGCGCTCGCCAGCTTGCCGCCCTCGATCCACGCCACGCCGCTGACGCCATCCTTGTGCGCATTGGCGGCCTTGATGCGCTTTCCCTGGTTCTTCTTCTCCAGACACCAGACAAACACGTTGGTGTCCAGGCTGCCGCTGGCCGCGTACGCGCCGGTGTCGTCCCAGGTGATGCAGGTGACGCGGGCCGTGTGCGCCGACCAGCGGTCGGCGACAACGTCCCAGCTGCCCACCTTGTATACGTAAATCTTGCCGACGCTGTTGCCCGCGGCCAGGTGCGTGCCGTCGTGCGAAAAGGCGAGAGAGGATATGGTGCCGGTCGAGTTGGCGAGACTCTGGGCTTCCTGCAGGGCGCCGTTGGAATCGGCCTTGTACACCTTGACAGAGTTTTGATCGGCGCCGACAGCGACGAAGCCTGCGGTGGCTGCGATGGCGCCAGGTGTGTAGGTAGTAGAGGTCTCCTTGGCCAGTTCGCCGTCTTTATAAGCAGCGATGCCCGATGTTGTGGCAACATACACGATGCCGTCCGCTGTCGCCACTCCCTTGGGCTGGGCCGGCAGGGTGACGCTTTCGCCGAGGAACGTCTTGGCGGCCTCGTCCACCGTCCTCAGCGTATCGTCCCAGCCAGCGCTGTATGCCTTGCCTGAAGCACCAGCGAGCTGGGCCACCTGGTTCGTGTGGGACTGGCCGTCGACGACAGACGCGGTGCCGGTCTTGACGTCCCAGTGGCAGACCCTCCCGTCAAAGCTACCACTCCACAACGCCGCACCCTTGTTGTCCGACGTGCGAATCAGGGTAGTGATGCCCTTGTCATGGCCCTGAATCACTCTCACGGGCTCATCCTTGCCCTCTTGTAGATATGTAAGCTCGCCTCGCAGGTTCAGGCTAATAATAAGGCCGTCACTGCGGCCATGAGGAATGACAACACCAACTTGCTGATCGCTGACACTGACACCATTGCCAAACTTCCAGCTCTGTGTGACCTTGCCCGACTCAACGTCCCAGACCTTGACGCTCTGATCCGCACTCGCCGTAGCAATCTTCTTGCCGTCCTGCGACCACGACACGGCAAAGATGGAACCAGTATGTTCGCCCTCGCCAATCTGCTTGCTCGGCTCGCCCGTCTTGCCATCGTACAGCTGTATGCGCTTATCCGCGCCGACGGTGACCAGCGCGCTCCCGTCCGGGGCGTACGCGGCGCCAAAGACGAAGCCCTTGTGCTGGGTGCTCTTGTCGTTGAACTTGTACGGCGCGCCGTGGTAAAAGACCATGTTGCCGTCGTCGCCGACGGTGGCGGCGCGGAACGGTCGCTGGGCCTTCATCGCGACCGCGTTGACGGCCTTGTTGTGGCCAATGACCTCGCCGACCGAGTTGCCGCTGTCGGCCGTGATGCAGCGGCCAAACTGCTCGCGGCCGTCGCCGACGGCGATGAGGCGCTGCGACTCGCCGTCCCACGCAATGTCGTGGAGGCGGCCGGAGATGATGCTGTACTCCTTGCCAGCGTGGCCAATGTTTTCGGGCTCCCAGACGCGCAGCGTGCCCGCGGCGTCGCCGCTGGCGATTTTGAAACCGTTGGGGGCGAAGCGCGCTACGGTCGTCGCGGCCGTGTGGCCCGTGTATTCCTTGCAGTCGTCGGGCGAGTCGATGGATCGGACAAATATGGATTTGCCAGACTAGAAGTAGCGTCAGTAGGGATTCGGCGGACAGTATCTGCCGCAGACGGCTCTGAAGCAGGTCCCGGGAACTGACCGCGTAAGCTATGCGCTGTCCCTTGCTGTCCGTGGACAGCGGCGTAGGCTGGCCACGGGTGGTGGCTGGAGCCGCAGCCAGAATCTTGCTAATGGTAATCGAGGGGGTAGCCATCTTTCAGCGTCTTTGTCATGGGCAAGGTGCAGGCGGTTGGTTATGTTGAGGGGTTCGTGTTTGGGCAGCGTGGGGATGAGCTTGGAGGGGCAACGACCAAGAGGGGCAACGGATGACGTCTCGGTGCTACAGTCGGTGTAAGTGAAGCCAATAAAAAAACCAGAAAGATAGCGAAACTACCAGAACGAAAATTTTGTATTAGGAAAGTATTCAATGAAATTTACGTTCAATGAAAAGGTCATGCCTGTATGGTACTAATTAAGACGATTGTTACGCTGCTGCCTACAGGCGCCGCAATCGTTCGGGTCAGAGCCGTTGGTGTAAGCGGTGAGTCAAGTTTCCGGCCATGAGGCAAAGGCGCTATTTCCAGAAACCAACCAGAAATATCAGCGTCGACTTTTCTGACTTTTCTCACGGGAGAAACACGCTCGTTGCCGCGATTGGACAACCTGAAACTGTAAAATGCTGACATTCCCCAACCAGAGCTCTAGTAGAGTCCAGAGCAGGTATAGATCAAAGTACGTTTCCTGTATCCCGAAAATGAACGTGTATCTGTACCAATACCTTGGGCTAGCTCTGGGTATATTATCAGGCGCTCAGCTACCCCGAAGGACGTTCAGTAGAGTATTAGACGGAGCGTCCATGTTGAGCGACCAAACCATGGCGCCAGCCAGACCCCTGGACGCCGCATAGTCGACCTTGACCTGGAGACTCTGCGGATCGTCGTACGAGATGAAAACCCTGGTCTCCGGATTAAACACCCACGGCGTCTGCGACGTATTATCCCACTGGCGGACCCACGGCTCTTTGGCCTTCGTCGGGCTGCTGAGCACGCCTTGCTTCATCATGTGCTTCCACTGCCAGATGCCCGAGTTTGCGGTCGTGCCCGCGCACGCATCGTGCCACGGGGCATCCTCGCTGTCCCCGAGCGGCACTGTTTTCGCCTGCGGCTGGTACTGGTTGGTGGGATCCAGCATCATGTCGGCGAGCGCCGTCGTCGAGCGGCCGTAAAAGGCGTATCCGGCATTGAGCTTGTTGGCGGGCCACCCGGCCCTCACCCAGGCGTCAATGGCCGACACAAACGACACCTGCAGCCCCTTTCCGCGCTCGCACCTCAGCGGCGCCAGCGGCCCGGTCGTGCGGTTCCAGCCGCCGTTGACGTCAAACTGCATGAGGCTGCCAAAGTCGGCCACGGCGGCGAACGCGGCGACGTCGGCGAGCGGCCGCCCGTCCGGGCCGTCAAACGGCTCCACGCGCAGCGCGAGCGTGAGCAGCTTGCGGCCCGGGCCAAACGCCACCTCCATCTGCTGCCGCAGCGCCCGCAGGAAGGCGAGGTAGTTGCGCGCGTCCGCCTCGGCGTCGAACGCGTTGCAGCTGTTGCCCAGACGGCCCGGGTACTCCCAGTCGAGGTCCACGCCGTCCAGGTCGTATCTCTGCATGTAGCGGACAATGTTGCGGATCAGGCTGGCGCTGGCGGCCGCGTCCTTGAGGATCGGCGAAAAGTGCTTGGAGCCCGTCCAGCCGCCAACGGACAGCATGGCCTTGACGCCCTTGCTGTGGAGGCTCGAGACGACTTGCAGCAGGAACCAGTCGCCTTCAAAGAAAAGGCCGCCGTCGCGGGCGGGAATGGCAAAGGCAAAGTTGATGTGCGTGTACAGTCTCAGGTCCATCGCGTCGGCGTGGTGCTTCTTCCACGACGGGTAGTAGCCGATGACATTTTTCCCCACGACGCCGGTGGTGGTGAAGGCCAGCAAGGCAGAAAGGTAGGAAGTGATGCGCATGTTGAAAGCAATTTCTGGCTGCTGGATTGTTGGAGAGATGTGGTTCTGCGTGGCTACATGGCCCTATTATATGCTCCGAACCCTGAGTTTAAGTCTCGTTGCCATTGCCATGCCGTCAAAGCAGCGTTGCTCTGCCAACATAGGTTAACTTCTGAATTGGACAGTTTCTTAGACGTCATAGAATTTCTGTCTAATAATAGAATATTCGTAATATTTTAAACCGAAGACCAGAACATTAGGCTGGCCCGCAATGGGGGGCTTCTTGGCCGGCTTCAATGTAGTACGAGTCTGGACGACAAATGCCCCGTCGGCGACACTAGCATCGTGCAATAGAATATTTCATCCACCATAATGTACCAAGGGCCGCAATATCTATTATGTACACATTACTCTCGGAGAAGTCTCGTCTGTCTTGCGCATCTATGTGTGAGGGCTGCCACTAAGCCATCTAGTTGCAGCTTCGGCGCCAGTAGTAAGATGGTACATCAAAAATACTCGTATTCACAGCCTACTTTTCGTAAAACTTTCATATGTACAATTCCTTTGACTTCTTGACCATCCGCTTTACAGAGAGCCTCGGATTTGTGTCTGGTAGTTGCCGTTATTGACCGCCAACTGAGCTTCCCAGAGCATGGCACCGCCATAGTTGGGCAAATTCATAGCTTTCACCCCCTCAATCGCCGAATTGAACGTGCTAGCATCCACGAACCCTTGGTCTCCGTCTGCGCCACTGGCCAAGGCGCCGATGAAGAGCGTGGCGTTGCCGATGCCTCGACTCCAGGTCCGCACGGCGTCGTTGAAGCCCGACTGGGCAATGTTGCAGTCTCCGTTGTTGTAAAACTGCACCCACACGTAGTCGAGCAGCTGCACCACATCAAGAGGCTCCGACGCATCTGGAAAGGGGCATTGCGGCGCTGCCGTGAGAAAGTACTGCTTGCTGGCGTCGGCGTTCATGAGGCTGCGGAACTTTTTCGTCATGGCGACGTAGCCCGTGGGGTTTGCAGACTCGTTGTCTACAACATATCAGAGACCAGTAAGACAGAGTTCGTTATCTACTTACCCAAATCCACGCCGTCCAGCTTCACGCTTCCAAAGGGGCGAAGCGCCGCATTATTGGTGCCGCCGAGGAACAGGTCCCAGACCGTCTGCGCAATATGCTCGCCCTGCGCGTCATCCTTGAGCGTCACGTCTGCGTACTCTTGCGCGCCACCCATGCTGAGTATGACGCGCTTTCCGCTCCGCTGGCACTTTCGGAGAGCCGGCACCAGCTCGGCGCCGTCCTGCAGGGACGTCGCGCCTGCCGCCTGCTGGGCGGGCGACGGGCCGCCGAGCGTGCTGATGCTGAGCTGGGGATACCCGCCGTCTCTGAAAAAGTAGCTCAGAAAGGCGAGGTTAACAATGTCGTACGAGGGGTCGCTGCAGACATTGTCCAGGGTGGTGCTGGAGTCTTCGGCGCCCCAGTACACGGTCAGCTTTCCGCGGGCGGCGCGGGGTGGGATCTGCGTGGGAACGGCCGCGGCAAAGGTGCTCAAAACGATCACCGCGAGTAGGATGCGACGAAACATTGTGAGTGAAGATGCTATATAAAGGAGTGAGGGGGTAAAATGGGCAATATGTACAAGACGAGGTGAAATATGCGCGAGGGCGAATCAAGTATATACAAGGAGACTGCCACTTCAAGTCACCAAGTCGGAGAGAGATGGTGTGGTTTTCATACCAAATGACAAGAAAATTGCGACTTATATCGTCGTCATCCCAAAGCCGAGGATCCTCGCGAGGCATGTCCCAGATGGCACCGTGCCGTTACATGAGCATGAGCAAGACATCAATATACATTCCGCTACGCAATCGTTGGCATGAACGTTACATAGTGATATACACCGACAGCTTCCTACACACCACGGCGAGAAACGGGGGCGGCTTTGCTTCCGACAAGAATGCGACGGATCGCCGTTGCCCAACTAGGCAGGTAGCGATCGTGGCTGTCAGACTCGGGTCTGAGATGCCGTACTTGGTGGTGGGGGACAGAAAGACAACGACAGACAGGCGTAATGGGTATATTACAGCCAATTTCGGGGTTGGATTTACCACCCTTCTTCTAGATGGGTGGTTGTATCTGGTAAGAACATGCACTGGCTGCAACCCTGCAGGATGGCATGCATGGGAGACCAGTCAGCATTTGGCGCAGTGATTGGAAGAGGAACTGTAGAGCGCCAAAGAGATGCCACTTTCAATTTCATCCGGTGTTTAAGACGTGCGTTTTGTAAGTGCTCGCTGCCCGTGGACTGTCGCAGGCGGAGACGTAGGATATCAGGGTCCTCCCGCTACGCTACCCTGTGGTTCTAAATGCAATGCAGCACTTGCTGCGTCGCCGTTTGGTCGGTCTATTCTCTACTAGGTATCAAGTCAGAGAGTTATCAGCATTATGAATTAATAACAATAATTATGTAAATAATGATGTAGGTGTTCTTTTCATGACGTTCGTGATCTAGCTGTGTAGATGTGCGGATGCTCGTGCTGTCCACCTACCCTACACGCAGGTCGACCGTACTGAGGTACGAATTAGTTGACTTTCAATCAGAAAAATTGGTGTTTTATTTCCCCTTTGTCTCATTTTCTGATGACAGTACGTGTGAGTCGATAAAACGGAGAATAGCAGATTGGAAAACCTGACATGCATCGGCCACTACACGCTATAATAAATCATCTTGATTAGTGTCCCAATTAACACCTCTTTCATCTCCATCTCATCATCCAATTTGCACGGCACGGGGCAAAGCGGGTCGCCGCCACCCATCGGTCCTCGGCTTCTTGCCTCTCGATCCCCAACCCAACCGACCCTCTCTCCCCATCCGCTTCTTTTCCATCACCACCCATCAACCACACACACACAATGAATCCCCTCGCCATTCTCCGTCCCGCCGCGCGCCACGCCGTGCGCACACAGCCGCCGCGCCGGGCGCTCTCCCTCCCCGCCGCGCGCTGCATGGCCGTGCCGTCCGACGCCTACGGCAGCGCGCGCATGCCGCGACTGCGCGCCGACCCGGAGCCGACCGGCGAGCTGGCCGTCGGGGAGCTGCACGGGGCCACGTTCCGCGTCGAGCCTCTGCGGCGCGTCGGCGAGACGGACGCGACGAAGCGGGCGCGGCTGCTGTGTACGTTCCTTTCCGGAGGAAAAAAAACGGTACTGACCAGAAAAAAACAGACCAGTCTCGCAAACGCGGCATCCTCGAATCTGACCTCGTCCTGTCCACGTTTGCCGCTCAGCACCTGCCCACCATGACGTCGGCGCAGCTGACCGAGTACGACCTGTTCCTCGACGAAAACGACTGGGACATTTACTACTGGGCGACGCAGCACGAGCCGTCGTCGTCGACGAACCCGTCCGTTGCCAGCTCGCCCGCGTCCGCCGGCGCGGCCACGCCAGCAGAAGTCGATGCCGCCAGGGCCTCTGCCGAGGAACCGGGCGCTGCTGACGCCCAGGAGAGCGGCGTCGTGATGAAGCGCGCGCCCGGAACCGGCGAGTGGGCGCAGACGGTCGGCACCTTCAAGCCCGCGTACCGCCCCGTGCCGCAGCGCTGGGCCGACAGCGAGGTGCTCGCGCTGCTGCGCGCGCATGTCCGGGATAAGAGCGTGGATGGCGGCGACGGCAAGGGTATGGCGTTCATGCCGGCGCTGAAGGAGTCGGACTTTGCGTGAGCCGGGAGGGGCCTGCTCGTCCGTGAAAGAAATGACGGATGAGGTAACGGTCTTGTATAATACACTTAGATGGAACACGGTTTAATACTTGAACTTTGTCAAGATGATGGGTTTACTCCTGTCGAGGAGATTCTGGTGACTTGGCATGTATATACACGAAACATGTATCCCAATAACAGTTGAACTTTGTCAAGCCATCAACAGTTTTCACGCCAGCATCACACCCTCAAGATCCCATAGCTTGTCGTGGACAATACACGCAGCGTCCACCACCGCTCTCTTCTTTCATTTCATAAACCTGTTTGTCCTAATTCTCCCGTCCACATGATTTCATGTCCGTCCATAAACGCCCAAAATGCACAGACGCGGTGGTCATGCTTTGCCCCCCCCTCCCAAATAACAAAAAAAAAGAAAAAGAAAACACCTAGCCTGTATATATGCTCCTTGCAGCAAGAAAGCGCCCCGATAAAAAAAAATCTGCAAGTCTTTTTCAACAAAAAAATAACGCTGAATCCCGCCATGTCCCGCAAGTTGTTCTTGTCCCAGCGGAGGTATATAACAAAAAGAAGACGAAAAAAGAAACACGCCCCCGGCCCCCACGAAGCGCTATACGTCGGGACCGCCACCTCGTTCGGGCAATAAACGGCCTAGGCTCCGGAGGACCTCCATCAGCGGCATCTCCTTTGTGCCCGCGGCGGTCCTCTCCCTGTCCTCCCTGCGCTTCAAGCGCGCGGCGGCGGCGCGCAGCACCGCGTCGGCCTGCCGCCCGGCCACGCGCACGCGCTGCGCCAGCTTGTGCACGCCGTCGGCGAGCTGGTCCGCCTCCCACTCGAGCGTCGCCTGCACGGCCTGCAGGCGGGTCAGGGCCTGCGCGCGTGCCTGCGCCGCGGGCGCTAGCTCCGCGGCGAGGTACCGGTGAATACGCCCCTCGTCGGCGTCGAGCAGGTCGATGGCGGGGAGCGCAGGGGAGGAGGACGGCGAGGGGGGGGGATAGTTGGGGCTGTTCCGGGGGTGGTTTTTGTATTGATAACCACGCATTCTTTTCTTCTTGTAGTCTGCGTGTCTAGTGTTAGTCTTTGATTCCATGCGCGTTTCGGTGGCGGAGGCGGGGGGAAGGCTACCTTTGTATTCGCGCTTCCAAGGAAGCCCTCTTCTTGTCGAGCTCTATATTTCGTGGATTCGGCCGCAGCACCCTTGCCGCCGGCGCCACACTCTCATCCCTTGCCAGCCAATTCGTAAATTCCGGCCTCGTCGAAAACTCTTTGAGTAACTCGTCCAGAATCGCACGCGCTATTCTCTCCAGTTAGCCAAGCCTGCCCTCCTACTAAAAACCACATCTCCTGCAAAAAAACATACCTCCTAGTGAAGGATCCGTGCTAGGCACGCCCTGCTTTGGTTTCGCCGGCAGCGCTCTCTCGCCACACCACGTCAACAGCTGCTTCATCCGTAGCGGTTCTGGCAGCCCCTCGGACGCGATGTGCTTGTAAAAGTCCTGCGCGTCCAGGTCGCGGTGCGGCAGCGCCGTCTGCCCGCTCTCAATCAGCGTGCTCGCGCGGCGGCCGCGCGTCCCCAGCGAGCTGCGCCTGTGATTCTTGCTGCCATTGCTGCCGTTGCTACCGCTCGACAACGACCGCGGTGAGGCGCCGGCACCGCCATCGCCCTCGGCGGCCTTTTTGCGCATCGCCTTGTTGCGGTCTATCACGGGCGTGTCGCTCGTGGGCAGCGCAATCGTCGTCGTGCCGCGCGGTGGTGATGGTAGGCTGTCTCTAGAGGGCTCTGCATCTTTGTTGGCGTTGCCGTCGCGTCGGCTCGGCTTACGGTCGTCGGCGGCGGTGGTGGCGCGGGCGGCTTTGGCTTCCCTCCTTCTGCGGTCCGCATCGCGCGAGGGCGACGGCGCGGCCATCGGCTTCTTATGCGTCGTTGTCGTTGTCGTCGTCGTGCCGCTCTCCGTAGCCACGGGCTTGTTCCGCGGCGACCGTCTCACGGGCGGCGCGGCCGCTGCCGCCGCCACCTCGTCCGTCCTTTGCTTCTTCGCCTTGCGCGTAAACACAAAGCCGTCGTCATCTTCCAAATCCTCTGCGGCTGCTGCGTCCTCCCTAGTTAGCATCACCGTCGTCGTGGCCACGCGTCGCGCTGGAGACTGCTCACCAGCTAGACGCTTGCCTGTCCGGCGGTCGGGTTGTTTGCTCATGCTCAGGTCAAGCGGCAATGTTCGAATAGCCACAAGCGTCGTCATGGATAAAACGTCTGTTCAAAATGTGGTTGTTTTATTTATCGCAGCGGCATGGGGACGCGGGTAGGCGTCGGCCGCCCTCTGTACGCGGTTTGCGAATTCGTTGTGAGCGTTTTCCGGGCCGTGGTCGCGTTTCGGCCCGGCGCGTATCGATGGGAGGAAAAAGTCGCAGGTCGGCCCACCCTTGAGAGCCGCGTAAGCTCGAGCAAAGGCCCTGCGATTGAGTCGTGTCGAATGGACGTGTGCAAAGGGAGATTCGTGCGTTTTTATGAATTTTCGTCTGGGGGGCCGATGAGTCGCGAAAACGGTTACACTTCAAAAAGGTGGTGGTGGCAAGCGGCGTCCTTGTTTACCTTTGGAGGTGAGCGACAATTCCCACTCGGTGCGCTAGTCCGTTTCGGGAAACGCCCCTCCACCAACCTCAATGGGCTTGGACAGGCATTTAATAAGTCAATAACTACTATCATGTAGGCGGTCAAGGGCTGTAATATATGTAGAACAGTTCATCGCATTAAAATGCGCATGAATGAGATCGTTTCTATGTTATGTAGCATATGGTCTAGCTACTACTCGTATACATCCTGCAGAGTCTTACAGCTAACCCGAAGGCGCAACGTATAGAAATCCCCAACGCCGAGGCCAGAACCACCCGGCCGACTCCTTTTGATGCGGCCTCATCCGGGCCGTCAAAACATCCGATAAATAATGTACGTACGTACAAGGGAAATTGCGACAATATTCTCATCGCCAGGAACAGATAAAAAACATCAACTCAGCGCGTCAGTAGCAACGTGGCTCGTATAGCCCGCCGTTGACTGACCGCGTACCAAACCACGACGAAGAGTATACGCAAACGATACGTCTCTTCAACCTAAAAAAAAGTGATACAGAAAAAGTGTAACTGCAAAGCAGAAAAAGAACAAAGAGGCATCAGCAATCATAACTGGGCCTGCTCCTGATGCGACCCCGCGCTTTGCCAACGAGACAAGACCTGCCAGTCATCCATGAAAAGGGATATTGCAACATGACTGATAGCATCGAAATGCAGCTTTGCGCAAGGGTCATAGAGGAGCAGTATATCAACTAGGAGAATCGGCGCGGGACGCCTTGGCCAGCCATGACCTGCTGCTGGTTAGACATGGGCCCAGACATGACGTAAGGGTTCATCTGCGGATTCGGAAAAGGTTCCATAACCGGCTGCATATAGGCTCCCTGAATGCCCTGCTGCTGGGTAACGGGGCAGTCCTTGTGAGCGAGCAATAGAGTCTTGAGGTTGACCACTTCCTCGCGGAGCTGAGTGATTTGAGATGTCAACGCATCATTCTCGCTGCTAAACATCTCAACCTTGGACTGAAGATTGGCTAGCCATTGCTTCTTGCGTTGCCGACATTTCAAAGCAGCAACCCTATATCAGTTAGAAGTCTGCGCTTGTGCTATATAGCAGGGACAAACGTACCGATTGCGTTCCAAAAAGTTCTTCCGCTTTTCCTCGTCAGTCATCTTGGGTTTGGAAGGGTCGTTATCATCCTCGTCTTCAGAGACATCGGATGGTTCACTAGGCGGAGGAGGAAAGGCGGCCCCCTTGTTTTTCTTGGCCGGTGGCGCCTTGGCAGGAGGCTCATCGGCCTTTCTGCGATTGTTGGCTGGTGTCTTCTTGCCTCTACCGCGGGCAGGTTTCGCGTCGTCATTTTCCTCGGAGCCGTTGGTGGCCTCACTGGCACCACGGACGTGCTGAACTGTGTTGGCATTGGCCTTTGGTACGGCTGCTAAGGCAGGATGTGCGTGGTGCGCAGAAGGGCTCAGCCCTTCCCTGCCGCGGGCAAGCAGATAGAGACCATTTGCAGCGTCGTTGTCATGGCCATTAAACGGACCCGAAGAGGGCTTGGCCTCATCCTTGACTATTGTGCCGTTGGACATGTCTTGGGGTTGTGTGGTGGCTGGCTGCTGCGCCGCGGCTTGCGACTGCGCTTGCACGGCCTGTTGTTGATTATGTGACTGATTATGTTGTTCGCGCTTGGCAGCGGCACTCAAAGCCGTGCGATGAAAGTCGAGCGTACTGGGGGTGGCGCCGCCGCTGGCGAGCTGAGCAAAGAGAGCTTGGGAGTTAGGACTTGGCGCGGGGAACATGGAACCACTGCCGCCAGGGGTCAAGCCAGACCGCAACGAGGACTCGTTGGGAGTGGGAAAGCCGCCGCGAAGGTGACCTTCCGTGAAGTAATCGGTAGCCGGGCCGGACAGCATGGCAGGACTAAGGGGACCGGTGCGCAGAGAACCTGGGCCCCAGTTGAAAGGTGTCGTACCAGTGCCGGGCAGAAGAGAAGAGGGCGAGGTCAAGGCCGCGACAGAGGGCAACTTGGTGCCTCCGGGCGTCTCGGGACCACCTCCTCCAAAGGACTGCTCAAAGGGATTGGGCTCCAGGCTGAGGGAGCCGCCAGGCTGGGGCGCAAAGTAGTCTGGAGTGTTGTTTCCTTGTTGGCCGGGTCGGGGAGGGGGGGCGAGAGGTTTCGCGATTGAAGCATTGGACGCAGCGTCGGGTTTGGATGTCGGGTCGGACTTTGCGTCTATGGGGGACGAGGGGGGTCAGTACATGTGATTATGTGATTATTGTTGAGGACGGTTGCGATGCTGTTTTGGCGTTGCGGCGCGGGGGGGCAACGAGGGGCATGCAATGACGTCGTAGACAAGCGCGATTGCATGTGCGATGCGACTCGAGATACAAACGGTTGCGATGCAACAGATATGGACGCGCAGGGGGGGTGAAGAGTGTAACACGAGGAACTAAAGAAGGGAAGGAAAGAATAATGACGGCACTGACCTGGACGACGTGGCGGCGAGGGGTTCTTAGAGCGCACAGGTGACTTGGCGTCAACCCTCGAGGCTACTGGTGCGGACGTCCCCATGTTGATAAATGATGACGATGATGTTGTATAATGTGGGCTTAGGAAGCACTGGTGTGTGTGGGGAACGGAACACTTGGAAGACCAAGATGCGCAAGAAATGTCGCGGAAATAGAGGACGAGGTTGGATTGATGAGGTCAGAGGAGACTGGGAAAGGTAGCGGAACAGGGTGTGAAAAGGACCCAAAGTAGCTCCTGCGCACTTGTCGCAGAAATGCAGCGCGAAAAAGTGTTAGTCGAGCGCTAAAATATGTAGTTGATTTGCTGGCGGAATTCTTCTTTTGTTTTAAATCCAGGTGGCGTAGTTTGTGGTGGTTTTTTTCCGTCTCTTGGTGTACACTCGTCGGTGACAGGCGAGCAAGAGAAAAAATCGTCACAGGAGAAAAGACGGTCGGCAGCAGCAAAGCGCGCGCGCGTCGAGCAAGGAAATAAATGAAGAAAAAAGATCCAAACGACTAAATCAATACCAGGCACACATCCAAAGCGTGCAGAAGCATTCGCGATTTAGGGGGGCGCCGGTTCGCGGGCTTGAGGCTGGGTGCAGAAAAGGTTTGGAAGCGAACGAGAGTTTGGGTCTGGGTGGTCTGGGGGGTGAAGACGTCAGAGATGACGTTGTGAGGCAGGGCGGGAAGAGGAAGAGGAAGAAGGAAAAGGAAAAATTGTCGAGTGGGTCCTGTCTTGGGTTGGTCCCTGGCCGGGGTTGGGGGGCTTTTGATTTTTGGAATACCTTGCCTCTTGTCTCTTGACACGGTATACGGTACATAGATTCAAGCTGTCATGTGCTTGTGCGCATCGGTACATGCATAGTTACAGAAATACTTTCAGACCAAATCGCCGTCCAGTCACCAAATGTCCAAATGTCCAAGCAACGTGCTGCCTGTGCAGAGAGTACATACAGTCTCCATGTACTCCGTACCTACTCCATACTAATGGCGCGAATTGCCACTCTGGTCGCGTCGCCTTGGCTTACAAACCCAGTTCAACACTGTGTGGGGACCCCAACCCATCTCCAGATGCCTTCCCCGAGCAGTGGTACGGTTCAACTCACCCAAGATTTCCAATACATTGATTCAGTCGCTACTTCAACAGAAATTGCCAACCATCTTCTACGCCGCCAAATTTTCTACGGTTTTTTCCGCCTCTCTCGCGCCAACATCGCTGCCAGCGCTGACACAACTCGCCGCGAGCCGTTTGCTCCTAGGGCGCCACAAACCCAGTGCGAAGGCCGACATCACCCCCATCGTAACTAGAACGAAAAAGCCCACAAGGCTGCGCAACATGAAAATTCTACAACCAGATAAAAATCGCTGAGAAAATGGCAATGTTTATCTGGCAATACCTTGACATTTTCTGGCAATACCTTGACACTTTCCTCTGATTTCTCCCACCACAGCTCAAAACGCACCGACAGAGTCTAGTCTATCTTCTCTGCACAGTGCCCAAACACGCGGCCCACCCTCGTCACTGCCTGACCCCTGTAGGTAGGTACTTGGCTGACCCTCGTTTTCGGCTCCTTTTGGCTGGGCCGCCGCCTCGTCTTGTTGTGGTGCGAAAACACCAAAGGAATGATTCCCACCCAGGCGACGTTTGGACGATGCAGAGCCCTCGCATCTATTCCCATCACTGCCCCATTTCCGTCCACTTGGCTGTCTTCAACGTGCACTTGTGATACCGTTAACCCTTTGTGTGGTTTGTGTTTTTTTCAGAAGGAAAGAAGAAAAGCGCCGTAGCCCATGTTAATGATACCCCTACCGAGGTCATCAGATCCGGCACTGTACACCGCCCGTCTGTTCAAAGGTCTGTTTTTTTTGGCGCGCACTCGCTACGCAGCCCGCATCATATCCAAGTTCCTTGTAATCAACCCTGAACAGCATCCCATTCGTTGCTCATCAAGTTTTGATTCTAATAATTAGATCTGAGCCCTAATATCTACGGAACAAGCAAACAGGCTCACCAACTTGGCTTGCATATCCGCCCCCCAATTTTTTCCCGTCCTTGTGTCCAAATGCCTGGTGACGTCAGCATACGTCCCTCTTCCCACTAATAACCAAATTCCCCAGCGCCACGCCGACGATCTCTGGCCTCCTGCTTCTCGATAACAAACGAACAGGATTGTGTGCCTTCATGCCTGACGCCACAACCTGTAACTAAAGCTGAAGACGCGACTCCAACAGCTGCACGATACAGATTAAAATAAACGAAAGTTATGGAAATAGAAGCAAAAGTAAAAGCGAAATTAAGAAAAATACGCGCTCCCGATTTCTCTACCGCTCGTGGGCAAAACGCGTCGATACATGTCAATGGCGGTTGGCACCGTATAACAACAGCATCTAATTTTATTGTCCACTTTCACTCATCAATCTCGTCAACTATTCGATGCAGATTGTTCTTCAAGCAAAACCTTCTCCAGATTCCAGGCTGTACATAGCAATTTACCACCCGTCGCCGCCACCACTGCTGAAATTCTGCTGACCGTAGTCACCACCATTGCCACTGTCACCACCATTGTTCCAGCCGCCACCTGCCCCAGAATCACCACCGGCGTTTCCATCAAAACCGCCGCCAGTGTCATTGTCAGGCTGGTCTGCCGGAGGCTGCTTGCATCGAACTTTGGTGTGTCCAAACTCCTGGCAGTTGGAGCACTTGACTTTAGACCCTGTTCTATAGTTAGCGTCCAACCGGTTCAAGCGTCGCAACAATACACTTACAGTCTTTCGGCTCCGGGCAGTCACGGCTGAAGTGACCATTCTTCTCACAGTTGCGGCACACAACGTTGTCGAGATTCGGCGGCTGGTCGCAGTCGGCCGCAAAGTGGCCCTCTTGGCCGCAGTTTCTGCAGCCACGGGCGCCGCCCTTGGGGCAATCCTTTGCAAAGTGTCCGGCTAATTCAAGTCAGCCATGTATGCGGATATTGTCATGTTATTTGATTGTTGACTTACTCTCTTCGCATTTGCGGCAGGTGACGTTGTCAAGGTTCGGCTCCTCCTCGCAGTCGGTAGCCCTATGGCCAGATTTGCTATCACCAACATTAACATCGATAAAAAGATAAGGGGATCGAGGAGACATGTTGACATACCCGCAGTTTCTGCAAGCAAAGCGATCCTTACGAGGCTCAGGACAATCACGAACTCGATGACCTTCTCCGCTGCAGTTGTAGCAAGTTTGGACCTTTACTTCGCGCACAACTTTTTCCTGAGGGCACTGCTTTGCGATATGCCCAAGCTCATCGCAGTTGCTACACTTGGGCCTTCCACTGTCGACAACGTCGCCTGCATCGTCGAGGCGAGACAGGATCTCTTCAATGCTTTTTGGCCAACCCTCGATCTCTCGAGGTCTCTGAGGCTGGTCGGAGAATCTGTAAGAGATCGTGTACTTCTTACCCATGTTGCCTTGTAGGTCCATGTTTGTGAAGATTTCGATCAACGATTTCTCCGTCGAGATGAGCCACAGGTTGATCTTGTTATCAATGAGCGCCTCTTGGAGCTCCCGATAGGTGATTCTGCCATTCAGAGCCTTCACGTAGGCCTGGATACCTTCCTTTGCGTCCTCTGCATCTTGCTCGGCTGCCGCTCGTTTAATCATTTCCCATGCAGCCTCAGCGTCCATGTCGGCAACGCCGCTGCGATCAATCTTCCTTGGATTTGTGCAATCCTTGCTCATGTGCCCTGGGTTTATTAGCAGATGCATTTTGAACGGGGCTCAACGGCATACCTTCTTCGCCACAGTTGTTGCAGCTCATAGCGGGCTTCGTTGGGCATTCCTTAGCCATATGGCCCGGCTCCTTGCAGTAGTTGCAGGTCATCTGGGGGGCATTGGGACACTCGAATTTGCGGTGTCTGAAGCTTGGTCAAATGGAGGAAATGTACATCGTGTTCGAGATTGACTGACCCTTCTTCGCCACACGAGAAGCACTTATTGTCGCCGGGGCCGTCTTGATCATTGTACCTATCAATGTTAGCAAGATAACCGGACGATGTGCAAGATGCAAGCTTACCCTTGGTTTCCACCATTGTTTCCGCCATTGTCAAACGCATGACTGATGTTCAGTTAGTAAGGAACTACGTGAAGGGAGCGTGGGCAGCTTACCTGTCAGCAGCATAGTCATTTCCACTGAAGCCGCCGGCGGGCTGGCTGTTCCAGTTGCTGTTACTCCCGGTCCATTGACTCTCAACCTGAACTGGGCCGTTGTCCCAGTTCGACATTTTGACGGCGTTGCTTGATGGTGAGCCACTTCGGGTCAACAGAGGTAGGAAATTAGCGGCTCTATGTGAGATTGAAGGATAGGTTCTCCGCGATGAAGGTTGTGTGAGGGAGAAGGAATTAGAAAAAAATTGCAAAGGTGAGATTATCATGTTATCATCAAACGCAGCTGCCAGCTGCTGCCAGCTGCTGCCAGCTGGCAGAAGAGAGCTGCCGGGCCGGCTAGGTGCAAATTTGTTTACATTTCATTTGTAAGCTGCATGAGAGATGGTTTTTTAGCGGAGCGAATCATGCTGGGTAAGCGATAATACCAGATTTTTAAGGAGGAAACGTTGCTAGTCGAAACCAGATGGAATGGGCACGAGCCGCCAGTGCTTGCTTGAGCCATCGTCGTGCCAGCAGCCTCTGTGTACAGCATCCAACAACAGAGGACCAAGTCTGAAGAAAATCCTCAGCTCCCGATTGCGATTTAGTCAGACTTGACTGAGATTTCTGCGCCAATAGTCAGTCTCCTCGTAATGGGCCGGGGTAGGAAATCAATGGTGTCTTCTCGACATCTCACTTTTAGGGTGATACCATGTGTTTCATATTTATTTTTTAAATTCCTCAATTCATAGGTTTATTTCCGCTCCTCGGCTTTATTTCACGGTTTGGTATCCAGTGGTCAGAATGAAGCTCACGTCAGGGTTGAACGCATTCGAGGTGTCGAAGTCGTTGGTCCATCCACCATTGCTTGCAACATATTCAACCGATCGCTAACAACACCAGTAGCACGTAGGATAGCCCCAGGAACGGATCGAGTTACCCTGTCCGTTGAGATTTAGCTTGGCCGCAGAAGGTAGCATTTTCGTCAAAGATCTTTTGAGTTGTCATTCTGATCGAGCTTCAGACGGTGACAACGCTTGGGTAGCCGGTGGCCATGACACCTACATCAAACGACCTGTGGACGCCGTTGCTGTTGTCGCCGCCGAAAAAGCTATTGACTGCATCGTAAAGAATAGTAAAAATAAGTTTGTGATAGCGACGTGGTTTGGGGCGTATAAGAAGGTCCCAAAAACAAGACGAGAAGAATTTCCCTAAAATAAAGAAAAATAAAGAAAAAGACATAATGTGGACCTGCCTACTGAGAACACACATACCATTGATCCCTACCAGTTATCTAAGACGCGACAGTAGAATTGCGCGCAGGAGAGATGGTTTTTACCCGGGCAAGGGCCGGCAACGGTCCGATCCCATTGTTTTTCCAGCCCTCACAAGTTTATCGAGGTACTAGAAGTACCAGAAGGTCCAACTGTAAATTAATAAATATAAAAAGAAAAAGATATAAAGACCGAGTAGAGGTATTTAGGAGATTTGTAAGTGAATCCTGAGAGGAAGTGTGCATGGTGTATAGAACACTGTCTATCTGCTTGGGGCCACGGTCAAACCATGCCTTAAAAAGAAACCCACCTAGTATAAACCCCACTCGACATCCTGCTTCTTCACCGTACCGTCGCAATCCATCCTCCCCTTGGCGCCTACTCGTCCGCTCCCGCCAAACCGATTAATCGAGTCGCGGATCAAGTCCACAATGTCCTGTCCGCCGACGTGAAAGTCAATGTTCCCATTCTTGCCCTTACCCTGCACGCCAAACTTGCAGCTCCCGTACTGGTCCAGCTGGTGCTGGCTCCCAATGGCGTTTTCCACCTCGTGGTCCGCCTGGCCGTCGCCGTTTTGCAGGTTCTTGATGAGTGTTTCGCAGTCGGAAACGAGGGGCGATGCGTCGCTCGTCTGGTCGACAAAGGTCGAGTCGCCGCAGTGGTCCGGCAGCAGCGCGGCGCACGGATAGTTGGGCGCCGTGAGGGCCGAGACGCCGCCAGGTCCGTCCCAGGCCCTAAAGGCGACCTCGGGGCTGCACACGGGGATGCGGACGAAGCCGGGGGTGGTAATGTCCTGATTCAAGAGATCGTCCATCGTGACGCTGTCTCGTGGGTCTGCCGGGGGCGCGCCGTTGATGTTGCCGTTCTTCCGGTAGGTGCGGACGGCTCTACTTGAGCATCAGCCATTGCTTAACTCATGCAAGGTTCCCCGGCTCCCCCTGGAGCCTGCGTAGGAAGGGTCACCGAACCCGCCGCTGCAGGAAGACTTACCCAGTAATAATCTCAGACAATTTCACGCCGCCAAATAAATCACTGCCCATGGACCCAATGCCAGCGGGAGCCGAAAACTTGTTTCTCACCCGTACCGACGAGCCCTTCGGGTTCATCACGTACCTGTAGGGTTCGCCCTTTGGAATGGCCAGGTAATACAGCCTGTCCTCGTAGCAGGACCAGGTCTGGCGCATCGTGCCAACGTCCATGTACCTGCCGAGAGGGTCGATGGTGCCGCACGCGTAGCCCGAGTCAACCACAAACGGGTGCGCGCCGGCGGCATTCCACACGGCTGGGATGGCGTACGCATAAAAGGCCTTGGCCATGTTCGCCTTGAGGGCGGTCGCCGTCTGGAAGTCGTCTCTGACGTTGGGAGTGATCTTGTTGCTGCCGTCGATGAGCTTGCCGTCCGAAATGATCGTGGTCAGCGCGCTGATGGCCTCGTCCGTGCCATTGAACAGCCACATCGCCGAGGCTTCGACGGAGGCGGTCCACAGGTCGACCGTCTGTGCCATGTACGCCGCAAAAAAGTCTTGCTTATCCTCGGTCCATTTGCCGGCCCTGCAGATTCCGGATTTTCTCGTCAGTTGCTTTTCCGCGGCCGTTGGGCAGAGAGCTCTGCTCTCATTTCGAAACTGGGTTGCTTACGGAGACTCGCCATCGAGGAGATCCTTTGCTATGCTCGTGGTGCCAGAAATCAGTGCCACTGTCGTGTCTTTCAAGTTGGCAGCCATTGTCGCGTTGGCAATGAAGTAGGGCATCTTTGACAGGACTGTAAAGAGCAAACTTTTGGTTAGCATCATCAAGCTTCGCAACAATGAGGCAAAGAATGAAGCGAAATGAAGGACGCACCAGAGTTGAAGAATGGGCCAGCAACCAGTGTTAATCCTAGCCCGACCACGTCCAAAAGGATCTCGAGCCACTTTTTATCATCCTTTGGCGGCGGCACAGGGGCAAACGTCTTGACGAAAGCTCTCATCTCGCCCGTTATGGTAGTTGCACCGGCGTCGTGGAGCGCACTGTAGAGCGAGGCATACATCTATGTGTCGTGAGCAGTTGATGCCACGGATAAAACGGTCGAGGAGGACTCGATAGACCGAATCGTCCGACTTACCTCATGTATGAGAACGAAACTGTTCCAGATCTCGTAGCCTGCTGGACCGGTCCCGGAGCCGACAATGTCGGTACATTGCCGCATCGACTCGCAATTGTTCCGTTCAGTCATACTACCGCAGCGCGCCTGCTCAGAAGCATGGATTGTGTCGGAGACGGACTTTGAGAACTCACGGTTCGTCTTCCGGTCAATAGTCTTGTATACCTCAATAATGTCATCCCAGGCGTCCGGCGCATCCATCATACTCCAGCGTTGCTGGGGACTCAGCCCGCGCAAGTCAACCACGCTGCGGTCGTCGCACTTGATCTCGGTCCAGTTTCCGTGCCTCTTGCCATAGTCCCACGGGTCCTTTCCTTGTCTCGCCTTGATGACGAAGCTCGGCCAGCTGTTGATGCCAGGGGGCGGATCCACGTAGCTTTCCAGGTCAATGGCCCAGTTTGACGTGCCGCCCATGCCGAAAGCCTTGTACACGGTAGTCCTGTAGCTCAAGACTTCGGGGCTCATCCATGCCACCCACTGATTGCCATCGTAGACCATGATATTGCTGTTGCTTTTTCCATCTAGGAAGCTCTTGTTCACACGGCTCGGCGTGTTTATGATTGCCTTGATCTCGGCGTGTGAAATGTAGCCCGCCGTGTCGGTGCACACACCCTTTTTTGCGTGGGAGTCTTGAGGGCCACCAGTATAAAAGCAGTCAGGGCCGTAGCAGCCTCCGTCAGCCATGCCAAACGATCGCCCAAAGCTAGTGACACCGACGACGATCTTGTTGGAAGGCACACCAGCTTTCGTAATCTGTACACTCTAGTATTAATGTGTGCATTCACCCAAGAATGTCTCATGTTACGAAAAACTTACCATGACCAAAGCATTCACCGTCTCGGTCAGGTTGACGGCGCTGCGGAGACACATGCCTGATGAACAACCAGGCTGCGACCATCGATTTTGGGAATCCCACTGGAAATAGTTAGCTTGTGACTGCCTCAGATATGATGCTTCTATGTGAGCGAGAAATTACCTGGCCGTGCAGGTCGTAGGTCATATAAACAATGTAATCGAGAATCTTGCTCATTTGGGCGATCGGAAAGCCCTTTAGGTACCAGTAGGACGCCGGCGCAGCAATAGATACAGACTTGCCAGGGAGAAGATTCTTCAGCACGGCGAGGAAAGCGAGGTAGTTGAAGCCTTCCGACTTGTCGCCAGCGGGGATGTCGGGGATATCAGGGGCCTGCAAGGATAAAGCCACATTAGCAAGACCAACAAGCACGCAGAAAATTTTCGACTTACGGAAGGATACTCCCAGTCAATATCGACACCATCCAGATGATGTTGCTTAATGTAGTTGGCAATGTTTGTGGCCAGCTTAAGGCGATTCGCGGCGGTGACGCCTTGGCGGAAGATGGTGTAAGTGCTCGGGCTCGTCGAGAATTCCCAGCCGCCAAAAGACAGAATCCTCTTGACGCCCGTCAGGCGCTTGAAGTTGTTGAACTCGTACTCGGTCAGGGCATCAGGCATGTAGACCTCATAGTTGGGGCCGATGCTGCCGAATCCAAAATGCAGATGCGTGTACTGGGAAGTGTCAATCAACCGCACATCCACGTTGAGGCACTTGCGCGCAAGGTTGTATCCTTCGAAATAGCCAATCTTGCGGAAGGTCTCTGGCGCAGAACCACGGACGATATCGGTGCCACAGTTGGAGATGCACCCGTTCGTGCCCTTCTTGGCTGTGCCCGGCGGGCCGGTGCCGGTGTCGGTGCAAAACTCGATCGTGGTACCACACTGGCCCCAAACATCGCAACACGCGTTCAGCGGGCATGGATTCAGCTTTGAAATGCTCGTTCCGTCGGTCGGGCGCTTGGTTCCGGGGACCTGGGGACCACAGACCGTGTTGGCCACGGGCGCCGGCATGGGAGGCGTGCCCTTGGTCAAGCAGATGATGGTGCCCTCCCACATGTTGGTGCCGCAGCCATTCCAGCCCCAGGTCTTCTTGTTGTAGAAGTGGATTTCGAATTGGGTGATGCTATTCTCCGCGGCGATGCTGGCGCACGTATCGCCGCCATGCACCAGCCACGTCTTGCATGACCCGTCTGGGTTCGGCTTCGGCCGGTAGTCTGGCAGCTCGCCAGCCGAGCAGCAGACGTGCTGGCCGGCCACGAGGGTCCGGCAAAAGTCCTTTACGGGGTTGTAGCTCTCAAAGTCGTGGCCGGATACGCCGCATTTGACTGCCAGTTCTGGACACCCTTCAAGGTACTTTACCTGAACGGTGCGGCACTCGCCTGCTGCCAGGCTTCTAGTGTTGTGCGAGGTAGTCTGGTTCCAGTTCGAAGTTGCATTTGTAGAATTTGGAGCAAGTTCCATGGGAATTGTAAAGTATGCGGGACCGTTGATGCGCTTGGAGTTGTTGAATTGTGCGCATTGGCCGTTTTCCCAAGACTTGAGCGTCTCCTGTATGCCCGAGAATTCACCTTGAGTTGTGGCAACAAGTCCGAATGTATGGTCACTATCGTAAGTTGATCCGCACAGCTGGATAGCCACAGTACTAGCGGTAATGTCACCGTCGTCCAACTGCTCTTGCAGCATCTTCAGGGCCAGAGAACCCACGCCAGCGCCGTGCAAACTCTTGCCGATACGGAGTCCGAATACTGTTTTCCCGGACTGGCCATACAGAAAGGCAGCCCTGGCATTGTTGAAAGCATAGCCGCTAGAGAGGTATTGCCGCGTCTGTGACAATAGAGATCGGAGGTCAGACGCTGTTTGTGATGTCTGGGTAGAGTTCCAGCCAACTTCATAAGTGGCCTTGACATCAGAAACTGGCGGCAGGGCGTAAACACCGGGAGAGTCAGGTAGATTCTCCCAGTCCGGCCCATACGATGAGCATGCATAGATGCGATGGTGGGACGCTGAGTCGTCGACGGCATCATAGAGGGCAAATTGGTAAAACAGGGTCTCCTTGCATGACTGAAACTGATCAAAGTTATGGTAAAGAGACCAGTTACCAGAATGAGGTCCGGACACGCTGCACCGAGCTGGGCAGGCGACTTCCCTCCCAGCGTAGCCTGGGCTCGATGTCTGACGAGCTCCTATCAGTCCGGAGGAACATTTGACGAGAGGAAGCGCCCCAAATGTGGCAATAGCCGCTTGGAGTGGAAGGAGTCTCATCTGGCTAAGGATGCTCCTTTGAAGGAGTGGTGGGATGATGAAAGGAAAGTCACTGTAGTAGTATCGAGGGAATAAATGACTGTAGGACAACAGGAGGAGTGACAAAGTGCAAACCAAGTAATTACGACCGCGATTTGGGTTTTAGAATGTTGTATTCGAGCAGATGACGTTCTTGAAGCAATGTTTATAAGTACTCGATAAGGAAATGGGCCCATCACAGCCTCGAACAGGTCTGCTCCGCCGACATGGTATTGCAGTCTATTTTCATCCTACTGTTTTTAAATGGTTCCACGTTGCTGCATGGTAAAATTAAGTGGCTTGAGGCCCGAGGCCTTGTAGGATTCTCCAGAAAATCGCTTGGGCTGATTCCTGGCCGGGGTTCGGCTGCGCCTCTTGCCCGGGCCAACAAACAAATCTTTTCGAGTACCTGTGTGACATTCTGGTCCTTGAGCTAACTCTATCTTGTTGACCATGAATTTGTAGAAAAAGATGAATTATATATAGCCATAAAATGGAGAGCAAGTTACATAAATCAACGAGGAAACCCAAGCGCTGGTGCGCCACTCACAGTTCTTAATGGTATAAACTGAATCAGCCCCAACTGAGCTCTTTCGTACTCAATATCCAATTCCTCAGATCAACATAGCAAAACCAGCCAGTATTATGCCAGCAACTACACCGGGAGTAGGAAGGGCCCTTGGCGCGGCATTCTTTGGGGGGCAGCTCACAAGCGGAGTAGATCTCAAGCAAGCCGTGGCCAACAAAGCTGCAGACATGCTAGATGCAGAGTCCGAGTCGACCTTTGCACCACAAGGGTTGGTCTTTGGCAATGAAGTATCGTTGGCAGTCACGAGGCAATTGTCCATTCCCGAGAAAAATCTGGGAGGATTTGCATAGTGTCCCTCGAGAGAAAGAATGTCGGTAATGTTAAAGCCAGAGCTTGTGAAGTCTTCGTCCTGCGACTGGAAGCACTCGCCGCCCTGGTCTTTGGGCGTCTCAAAGTCTGGCTGTTTTCCGTCGGCTGAAATGGTAAAGCTGGTGTATCTCGGCTGCGAGTTGCCCGTCAGTCCGCCGTTGATACCACTGTAGCCATCTGGATCCCAGGAGCAGTTTGGCATCATCACGTCCCACAGAATCATCCACTTGCCGTAGGACGAGATGACGCTGCGCAGGTCCCCATATACAAAGTACACGCCGTTTTCAATTCCGGTCTTGGTGTTGTCGTTGCTCTTGGAGTAGTTCAAGTGCGGGAAGAAGTCTGTCAAGCCTCTGGAGTGGACGTCCTCGCGGCGCACCCTGACTAGCACATTCGGGCCCGAGCTGCCCATATTGGACACGAGCTCGGCGTTCTGCATGGCAAAGATGAAGGGAAAGATCGGACTTAGCGCGTATGTCTCGTTTCGCGGGAAAACCAAGTCAAACTCGACAACCGCTGGCAGAGAGACATTTGCTGATGTGGTGGCGAGGGCGGCCGGCGTCAAAGCCGCGGCAACGAAGGGTGAGGCACGCATGATGCACAGAGTGTGTTGGTGATGATGCACAGACTGTGTTGGTGACTTTCTCTGCAACGCAGTAGTGGAAGGGACCAAAGAAGAAGAAAAGTCGACAGTAACTTGAAGTGCTGGATTGCGGCTGCGATGCAACGGAAATTATGCCCCCTTGTCTATTGCCATAAGTCTAGATCTACTAGCAAACATGCCACTCGAGGCTTTTCCCTTTCCCCGCGAACTGAGCCTCCTGACAGGAATCAATTTCTCGACCCCTGAAGGAGAGTGGATTTTCAGGGCTGTCCTGGTTGTAGTTGGGTAGGTATGCATCGATTAATTTACCACGGCCACAACTATTGGCAATAGTGGGCTGAGCAACGGCTACTTGAGCCGGACGTGAGCGGTTCTTTTGCGCCGCTGCTCCTCCGCTCAATATTACCAGCAGGAGGAATCAATTAATGGACCGGAAGAAACGAGAAACGAAATGCTATCCAAGTCAAATTTTAAGCAGCTTTTGCGAGGCTTGTGGCGATGCCATGTAATTAGCCGTGGTGTATAAGACGAAGAAGTGCTACTTCAGAGGTACTCGTAGCTAGTCGTAAATCAGGTACACATTTTCAGCCATTCCCAAAATGCAGCGACATCTTCTTCTCGGCTTGGCAGGGCTGCCGGCTCTCCTCTCGGCGCTGAGGGTCTCTGTGACTTGCAGTTTCTCGACTGTTGCTGCAAATGGCGAGACGTGCGATAGCATGGCCGCGGCTTGGGGACTGAATGTGGCCACTTTCCAATCTTTAAACCCCAAGGCAAAATGCCCCCAGGTCATAGGAGGTGAGGAATACTGTGTGGTTGGAACCGTGACCACAGTTACTGGAGAACCCACCACGGCTCCTACAACCACTTCCACCAAGCCGGCGACAACGACGACAGAGACCACAACTACCACCATAACAGGCAACGGTAAACAATTTTTTTAAACATTCAAGCACGGGGGCCGATGCTAATCTCACGGCCGGGGTCATTGTTTTAGGCATCGCTACCCCCTCTCCGCTACAGCGTGATCTCGTCTCGAACTGTAACAAGTTTTATTTCGTCAAAAAGGGCGACATCTGTGCTAGTATTGTCGAACAATGCAAAATTGAACTGTCAGACTTTTTGGAATGGAACCCCAGGACCGGCAGTGACTGCTCCGGCCTCTGGGCGGACACCTATGCCTGCGTCTCCGTCATTGGCTATGTCGCGAAGCCCAAGCCCACGTTGACGAAGCCGACGCCCACGGGCAACGGGATCCCGACGCCGCTGCCCACGCAGCCCGGCATGACGGACGGCTGCAACAAGTTTCAGTTTGTCAACCCGGGCGATACCTGCCAGGATGTTGCCTCGCGCGCCGGCGTCTCGCTGTCTGATTTCCTCCGGTGGAACCCAAAGGCCGGAAGCGCCTGCTCGGGCCTGTGGGCAAACGCGTACGCCTGCGCCGGCATGATTTCCTTTTCGCTCAAGTCGCGGTACCACACAGACTGCAGCGGCGACGTGCACAGCTTCGCCAACGTGGACGGGGGCGACGGCCAGTGCATGAACACGGACTGCAGCGTCGGCAGCCTGGAGATTGCGTCTGCTGGCCTCTGCCCCGACGGCGAGGTGCAGGTCAGTTACTGGGAGCAGCCCGGGTGTCAGGGCAAGTGGTTCGGGTACGGGTACGCAAAGAGAGGAGAGTGCCGCCACTTGTGGACCAATGGGTGGAAGTTTAAGGCGATTCACTTGCGCTGCGCGAAGAGCCAGGACGACTGTGTGAACCAGGGCAAATGCACTCGTGAGCCTGAGCCGGCTCAGGGTGTTTGCTAAGTCTCTGATGCGTAGCGACATCGGGCAGGTCGGCTTACGAGTCCAGTTAGTAGAGAAGATGACAGCGATAGAGTCAAACTAAGTTATTTTATGAAACAGTTAGTAGCTACTACAGAGAAGATGAAAGCAGCTTATATTCTGGTACATTATGCCTACCAACCGTTGCAGTGGGAATTCAAGAGACAAATTGAGCGCAAAGCAGGATACAACCTGGAGAGTCAGAGGTCTACATATTCAAGACGGTGATTTGCTATTAGATTAAAAGTCGCACTCTCCTTCGGATGCAGTCTTATAAATGCCTACTACGAACCAGTTACGAGATGACTTGAAATTGAATGAATCACGTCCATTGGCGCCCTAGTGGAGGCTGTTAGGTATAGCTAAGTTATATCCCAAATTCTGGTTAACGATATATAGATTTTCTTTTAAAAAAACTAGTATCAAAAACATTTTTATAACATGATGAATACACGCATGCTGATCACTAACGTTCTTGGCCTACTTATGCATCCAGCCACATGAACGACTCTGTGGCTCAGCCTTGAGCCCCGCTTTCGGTGGCTAAAGCGTGCCCCGACAGCTTTCGAGCCCGGCTTACGAGTTGCAACTGGATCCGACATCATCAGATTCAGGCGTCTCTTGGCTTCCCCTCGGCACCCTTTGGTGCAGCTTGCGATTTACATCTCTCCCTTTGGTACTTGCGATCGCTGTGTTGGCTGGCTCGAACAGCCGTATCTGCATTTCGATTGCACCAACCGACGCCCCAGCCGCCCGCCAAGCCCTGCGACCGCACCGCCTGGCTTAGATTCTCGACGAGCCCTTATCCAGCCCAGAGTTGCTGCCCTGTGCTTCGCCATACACTACAATGTCTCTATTTGGCACATCGCCCGTAGAGGCCAATGCTCCCTCGACGCCGACCCGATCGCGCGGCGGCGATAGGTCTGGCCTCTTCGATGACGACACCCGTCCGTCGTCTGGCGACGGCGGCCTGTTCGCCGACGCCGAGCCACATCGCGCCCCCGACGATAGCACCAAGGCCGAGTCGCCATGGGACTTGCCTACGCCGCGCAAACAGAAGAGCCGTGCTGAACTGATCCGAAAGCTGCTGCCATCGTCCGACGTGCCCGAGAGCTACACGGAGACGTTTGATGTCGTGGTGCGCGAGGACGGCGATGCTTCCGGCAGAATCTCGTCCAGCGGCATCGCCAATGTCTTTGCCACGGCACGCATCGATGCCGACGCGCAAGCTACCATCATGTCGTTGCTTGCGGCGGGCGGCAATGCCTCGAACCTGACGCTCGGTCGCGGCGAGTTCAGTGTCTTGCTCGCGCTTGTGGGTCTGGCCCAGGAAGGCGACATCATAAGCCTGGACGGAGTCGACGAGCGCCGCGCAAGTAAGTTTTTTGCCATTTCCGCATGGCTTTCATCTTTCCATTTTTCTACGCCTACTCTGCGAATTTCGAAGTTGGCGACTGTCGCGTCAATTGCACGCTCTGCTCTGTCTCAGCTCCGCACCCACCCTTCCTTGCACTACCTAGCCAGCCTGTGGACCGCACCAAAGGCTAACATCCAATTTCGCCAGACCTGCCCCGGCCCAAACTCGCCGGCTTGACCGCCGAACCCGTGATGCCACCCATCGCTGAGCTCGCCGCAAAGCCTCCCCAGGCACCCGTTACCGACGCAGCCATCAGCGCAGCTCCCGAGATACCCCAACAGCACCAGACAGTCCTCCGACCCGTCATGGACGACCCTGAAGACGATCCCTGGAACACCCCCGACTTGCACAAGGGCCATTCCCATTCAAAACAAAATGGCATCGATGCCGCAGTGTCCAGCGGCCACTCGAGTTTCGGAACTTTACCCGCCGTTGCGCCGGTGTCCCACACCGCCCCCGAGCCCTTCTCGGCCCCGACTCGCAATACTCCAAGTTCGGCGCTTCGACCGAGCAGCGGTATCGCCGGTCCGGATGGCTGGGGTTCCGGCTTTTATGCCTCGGCCCAACCAACGCCAGCCGTCGGACCTAGCAACTTGAACCCGTTTGGCGGTGACGGCGTGGGTCGCACGCCAGACGTGCCCGGACCTGTGCCGCCGTCGCTGAATCCCAGCCGCAGCGCAACTGGTCGCACTGGAAGCAATGTCGAGGAACACGTCATCGTCACCCTGATGCCAGGCAAAGAGGGCGTCTTCATGTTCCAGCACCACAACTACGAGGTCACGAGTCAGAGACGAGGGAGCAAAGTCATTCGCAGATACAGCGATTTTGTCTGGCTGCTCGACTGTCTGCACAAGCGCTATCCCTTCCGCGTTTTACCTCTGCTGCCACCGAAGAGAGTAGCCGTCAATGGCAACCACCTCTCCAACGACGGCGCATTCATTGAGAAGCGGCGACGCGGCCTAAGCCGCTTCATCAACGCCCTCGTCCGGCACCCTATCCTGAGCCAAGAGCAGCTCGTCGTCATGTTCCTGACTGTTCCCACCGAGCTCGCCGTGTGGCGCAAGCAGGCCACAATCTCTGTGCAGGATGAGTTTTCTGAGAGAGTCCTCGCTCCCGGTCTCGAAGACTCCCTCTCACCCACGCTCGAAGAGCTCTTCACCAAGACGAGGTCTGGTATCGTGCGCTCGGCGGAGCTGTACATCGCCGTGTGCAACATCATGGACCGTCTAGTGAAGCGCACCGAGGGCGTCGCTGCCGACCACGCGCGCGTCGCCATGTCGCTTTCGTCGCTGACGGAAACATCGGCTGACACGTATGCGACGGATGCCAATGAAGTGCCGCTGCTGAATGATGGTCTCACGGCCATGAGCAGACATTTGCGCACATGCCAGTCGCTGCTGGAAGACGAGAGCAAAGGCTGGGACGAAGGCGTTCTCGAAGACTTGAAACGGCAGCGCGATGCGCTCGTCAGTGTGCGGGAGCTGTTTGAGCGTCGTGACAGGCTCGACAAGGACACTATTCCCTACTTGGAGCGCCGTATCCAGACCAACGAGACCAAGCTGGCGACGCTGCGCGGCAAACCAGAAGGCACAGTCAAGCCCGGCGAGATTGAAAGAGTGGCTGAGAATATCATCAAGGTTTGTCGCCCCCTCCCCCGCCGTACTCATGCTCTACCTACTAACGCATTCGTGTAGGACAAGGAGTCGATTGTCCAGCAGCACAACCGCTCCGTCTTTGTCAAGGAGTGTATTCGCGACGAGCTCGTTACTTTCCAGCACACGCAGTATCACGTCAGCCGGTGGAACCAGGACTGGGCGGCGGAGCGTGTCAAGTATGCCGAGATGCTGGCGGACAACTGGCGGGGGCTGCTGGACCAGCTCGAAGGCATGCCTCTGGGCTACTAATCGCAGGCTGTACATATATATACATACATGCCTGCCTCTCTTTGCTATATACGCGCCCATCCCTGTATTTTTGTACTTGTTATGCACATGTTTTTCTGACGTTGTGGCATGTTGTCACCATAGATAGCGAGCAATTAATAGCATTGACTTGTTTGGCGATGGTAGTATGTGGACGCGCAGACAATTATCCGCCTAGTCTACATAACTTTTGTTCAATGCAACAAGTGTAATAAAGGCGACATTTGATACATTACCACCCATCGGTTACCGCACCATGACTCGCATCACCCACCAAACGCGCATACTTGGCCAGCGTCCCTCTCTTGACCCTCGGCTCGGGCGGCACCCACTGCGCGCGTCTCGCGTCCATTTCCTCGCTCGAAATGGCCACGTCGATGCGGTTCGTCTCGGCATCAATCGTCATGGCATCGCCGTCCCTGACCAGCGCGATCGGCCCCCCGACGGCAGCTTCGGGAACGACGTGGCCGACGATGAAGCCGTGCGACGCGCCGCTGTACCGGCCGTCGGTGACGAGGGCGACGTTGGTGAGGCCGGCGCCCATGATGGCGGCCGACGCGCGCAGCTGCTCGGGCATGCCGGGCCCGCCCTTGGGGCCCTCGTAGCGCACGACGATGACGAGGTTACCGTCTTGCTGTTTGATCTCGCCGCGGCTGAGCGCGGCGTTGAGGTCGCGCTCGCAGTCGTAGACGCGGGCGGCGCCGGTGAAGCGCAGGCCCTCCTTGCCGGTGATCTTGGCGACGGCGCCGCCGGGCGCAAAGTTGCCGCGCAGGATGCGGATGTGGCCGCTGGGCTTGATGGGGTCGTCAAGGGGGCGGATGATTTTCTGGCCGGGGTCGAGCGACGGCCAGTCGGCGACGTTTTCGGCGAGGGTGCGGCCGGTGACGGTCATGATGCCGCCGTCGAGGAGGTTGTGGGCGATGAGCATCTTGATGACGGACGGCGTGCCGCCGACCTTGTACAGGTCCTCCATCAGGTACCTGCCGCTCGGGGCCAGGTCGGCGAGGTACGGGGTGCGGTCGCTCGCGCGCTGCACGTCGTCAATGGTCAGCGGCACGCCGGCCGTGTTGGCCATGGCGAGGAAGTGCAGGACGCCGTTGGTGGAGCCGCCGAGGATCATGGTGAGCACGAGGGCGTTCTCGAACGCGGCGCGGGTGAGGAGGTCGCGCGGGCGGATGTCCTTGGCCATGGTGGTCTTGATGACCTCGGCGGCGCGCTCGCACTCGCGCGACTTCTCCGGGGACAGCGCCGGATACGACGAGGAGCCGGGTAGGGTGAGCCCCATGGCCTCGATCGCCGTGGCCATGGTGTTGGCCGTGTACATGCCGCCGCAGGCACCGGCGCCAGGGCAGGAATGGTGCTCGAGATCGGTCAGCACGTCGCCGCTCTCGCGACCGGGCGCGCCGGGATCCGTTTTGGCGTGCAGGCGGCCGTAGGTGTAGGCGCCGGCGGCCTCGTAGCAGGTGGAGATGTTGACGTCCTTTTCGAGGAGCGCCGAGTGGCCCTTGCGGATGGTGCCGCCGTAGATCATAATGAAGGGCCGGTTGTGGCGGGCGGCGGCCATGACGACGCCGGGCATGTTCTTGTCGCAGCCGGGGATGGAGATGTTGGCATCGTGGTGCTGCGCGCACGTGACGGACTCTATGGAATCGGCAATGATTTCGCGCGATTGCAGGGAGAAGCGCATGCCTGGAGGGTTAGTCTTTGGGTGGACAGGAAGATGCGAGGCAGCGGCGTACCGTCGCCGCCCATGGTGATGGCGTCGGACACGCCAATGGTGTTGAACTGCCAGCCCAGCATGCCTTGTTTTTCTACGGCACGCTTCACAATGCTTCCAAACTCGAGTACTGTCCGGATTAGCACGTACAGTTATAGCTGATGATATTGGCCCATACAGTGTGTGCTGGAACGCGACGTTAGTGCATGAAACTCTTGATCTCGTACGCAGCGTACTCACTTGCACGGGTTGCCCTGCCACCAGACGGTCGCGATGCCGACCTGGGGCGCATTCTTCATGGCATGCTCGTCGGGGACCCCTGCGCCATACAGCATGGCCTGCGCACCAGGAAAGTCGTGCGCGCGCGTGATGCCGGCGGACCAGCGGTTGAGCGCACCGCCGGCGGGCAGGCAGTTGAACTGGATAAAGTCGCTCGAGGACTTTGAGTCCCGGCTCGGGACCGGCGCCTCGTGGTCAGGCATTCTTTATGTTTGAACTGGTGGACTCATGCAAACAGGGGTTCTGGAGGGGTATTAGCACATCTGTTGGGAGCGCACGAGACCAGATGGTAGCGTTACCTGTATTTCTGGGATTTTGACGAGTTTGGAGGTTGGAAGCCGTGTCGATCTTGGTTGAAGGTGAGGTGAGTTGCAAAGGCAGATGAAGACTACCTACGTTGTCACTTCAGCCGCGAGCTACGAGGTTTATACTTTCTCCATGCAACTCTCTCCTTTAATAAATTCTTTATTAGTAAGGCTGTTAGTGCCCCGCGCAAGCCATTACCTTACGCTTAACAAGCTTATAAAACCCCCCCCCTTTCGCTAGCTATATAGGCTAATGCTATTAGCATACTGCCGGTCCTATAACTAATAGAGCCTATTCCCTCTTAAACAACTAAATATTTAACTCTTTAGCTAAGCTAGGGAGACCTTAATTCCCTTAAGAAAGAATATAGCCTAGCCTCTAATAAGAGAGTATAGTCTAAAGATAACCCTTAAAGATAAAGAGATTAAGATAATAATAATAATAATAGACCTATAGTTAACCTTATTTTTATTAGCCTTATTACCTATTTTATAATACTAATAAAAGTAGCCTTTAACTAGGCCTTCTATACTTAGTAATCTCTCTTTAAAGTTAGTAAGGTCCTTACTACTACCTTAGATATTACTTTAGAATAGTTTAATAAGTAAGAAGATATTAAAGTAGTCTAATAATACTAAGATATTATAGGAACTACTATTAAGAAAGTTATTAACCCCTTAAAGAATAATAAATCTATACCTTCTATAGGTTAGGTCTAAGCCTAGAATCCTTTAGTGTTTTATAAAGATACTATAGCTAGAGGAGCCTTAGAATTACCTAAAGCTAGCTAAGGCTATAGATATAGTTAATAGTAATAGTAATAATAATAAAGATCTAAAGGCCTATTAATAAATATTCTAAAGACTAGAAAGGGATAGATAAAGATATAAAGTAGACTTTAAAGACTTTATTAGTTAGATAAATAGATCTTTATTTAAATCCTAAATAATATTAAATTAAGAAATATTAACCTTTATTATATTTATTAGAAGATTATAAAAGTTTATTAAATTAAGATTAAAGGTATTAGCTAAATATCTTAGATTCCTTCTAGAATTACTATTATCCTTAAAGACTAATAAATTAATATAATTATATTTAATTATAACCTTTAATTATCTTAACTACTTAATATAACTTATATTAAGAAATCTAAATTTTAAATTATATATATACTTTATAATATCTTTAGCTTAGTTATAGATTAGATTAGTACCCTTATTAATATTAACTCCTTTATTAAAGATACTATTAAGACTATAATAGGAATTATCCTAAAGCTCTAGTATACTACCTAGGTAATAGAGGGGTAGGACTACTAGATAATTATTATTAAATTTACTATAAAGGTAAAGTCCTTTTAAATCTTTAATAGTAGACCTATAAGGCTACTAAAGCCTATTATCTAACTAAACCTCTATAAGATATACTAGTAGTAGTATAGCCTAAGAGTCTACTAAGCTTATAAGAGATACTTTAACTATAGTAAGGATAGCTATAAAAGCTACTAATATAATAATAGACCTTAATATACTAACTATTATAGCCTTTACCCTATAAATAATAAAGACTACTTAGCTAAGTCTAGAATTAATAAGAATAGAAAACTTAAAAAGCTAACTAAAGGCTAACTAAAGACTATTAAATAAAAAGGCTTTTTAATATATAAGGTAGTACTCTTATATAACTTAATCTAGTTATAAATAGCCTAATAGGCCTTAACTTTAAATATAATAAACTTAAATAACTCTATACCTAATAATAAGGTAGACTATAATATAGGTAGTAACCCTATAGAATAAGCTATAGATACTACTACCCTTAAGGAGCTAGTATAATATATAGGTAATAAAGAAGGAGCTAGTATAAGGTACTTTAATAGTATAGCCTTAGTTAATAAAGGAGGCCTATTAACTAACTAGGATATAGAGATATTAACTAAAATTAAGAATCTTTCTCCCCCCCCTATAGCTACTTAAAAGAGTAGATAAAGCTAATTAGCTATAACTAAAGCTAAGAAACCTTTAGTATAATAAAATAACTATTAACTATCTTCTAAATTAATATTATTAAAACTATAAGTATATATAATTATATACTAGCTATTACTAAAGAAAATAATATTAATATTATAATACTTTAAAAGCTATAGTTCTTAAATTTATATAAAACTATAATATACTAAAACTATATCTATATTACCCTAATTTAATACTAGCTATATAAAGATAGTATTAACTACTAACCTAGGGTACTTATATATATCTTTAAGTTACTTTAATAACCTAAAGTCTAGTAAATAACTAGTACTCCTTATAGAGATATTATTAGTATTACTACTATAGGATATTACTTTCTAAATATATATAAAGATAATAATAAGCTATATATTATTAATATACTATAAGATTAGAAGCCCTTAAAGAAGTTACTTATTATAAAGGACTTTAATACTTACTATTATAAATAGTAGCTAAGGGTAATAACTAGCTAGGGAGTAATAAACCTTATTAACTAGATCTTTAAATAGAACCTATAGATACTTAATATTAATAGTATACTTACTTATAAGGCTAGTAATATACTAGACCTTATAATCTTAAATATTACTTTAGCCTATATAAATATTACCCTTTAACTATATATATTATTAAATTATAAAACTTTAGTAATAATAATACCTAATATAAAGTACCTAAAGAAGCTAGCTAGTAAGCTATAACTAAAGGAAGAGTAAATTCTAAGGTTTATAAAGTATCTTAATAAGTATAAATAGCTAATCTAGGAAGAGAGTAGAATACTAAAGGAACTAGAGGACCTAGTAATAAACCTAATTATAATACTTAATATAGTACTAAAGGTATATAGTAAGGTACCTATATAGTTAAAGAAAGGAGTATTATAGTAGAGTAAAGAATATAAGTAGTCTTATTAATAAATAGTAACTAAAGTATAATAAGGTATAGTAGATATAAAAGGAGTAAAAAAGGAATTCTACTAGATAGTATAGAAGGCTAAGTCTAACTTTAATAAAAAACTAGTAGATAATATTAACTTAGATAAGGCTTTATATAAAGTAATAAACTAGTATAACCTAACCTTATAGTTTTAGACCTTACTAATTAAGTATAAGGGTAGGATATATATAGAACCTAAGGAAAAAGCTAAATACCTTAAGAAAGCCCTATTTAAAAGAAGAACTTAAGGAGAAGACCTATTAGAAGATATCCTAACTATTCTAGGGAAGCTAATACCTTAGTCTATAGGATTCTTAATAGAGGAAATCTAAGATACCCTTATCTTAATAGGAAATATATCCTTAGGGGTAGATAGAATTACTATAAAGCTACTCTATATAGTATAGCTAGTCTTAAAAGAATAGATATATAGGCTCTACTAAGGATGCCTAATAGTTAGGTATTACTTTAAAGTCTTTAAATAAGCTAATATAGTAATAATATTAAAACTAGATAGGGATAATAGGCTAGTTAAAGGTTAGTAACTAATATCCCTCTTTTCCTACCTAAGAAAAGGTATAGAATATCTAATTATATAATAGATTACCTAGGTAGTTATATAATATAATATATTACCTTTAATAGTAGCTAGGGCCCTTCTAAAGAGATTATTAATAGATATAGTTAAAGTATTAATATATAATACTAAGCTAGTAATAGCTACTAAAGAGGATACTATTTTCTATACTTTTAATATCTAAGGAGCCTTTAATATAGTATAATACCTTTAACTTTTACTTACTATAACCTACTAAGGGTAGTATAAAAGTGTTTTAAAATAGATAAATTCTTTCCTATAGGAATAAATAGTAAGAATATAGATAGGAGACTACTAGAGTAAATTTACTAAGCTAGAGTATAGACTTCCCTAAGGATTACTAGTATTACCTATTCTATTCCTACTAAGTATAGGATATATATATAATAGAGTATATAGATATAGCTATATAGATAATAATAATATACTCTTAACTAGCTAGGATTATACTAAGCTTATTATTAAAGTATAATAAATACTAAATTAGATAATTATAATAGTAAAAAATAATAAAGTAACCTTAGACTTATTAAAGATAGAAGTTATATTCTTTTTATATAAGTAAGAGATTTATATAGATATCTTATACTATAGTAACTATAAGGTACTTATTAAGAATAAGATAAAGTGGCTAGGTATATATCTAGACTCCTTCTTAAATTTTAAGAATTATATTAAGGACTATATAGTAAAAGTAAGGATACTTATATAGTATATTAAAGGCTTTAGCTAAGTACTTTAAGGTATTACCCCTATCTTTATTAGATAAGCTATCTATATAATAGTTATTTTAAAGCTCCTCTTTAGGGTAGAACTTTAGTATATAGGTAATATAAAGCCTTCTTATAAAAAGAACTATAATAGAACCTTTAACCCTATTTAAACTAGGCTACTAGAGTAGCTAAATAAGATATAGAAGTACCTAACTATAGTAATATAAGGCTATATCTTAGTATAGTAGACTATACTAGTAATAGCGCTTTAATATAAGGTAAGTATACCCTTAATATAGCTACTCTTTAATAAAATAAGGGATTATTATATACTATAACTTAGGTTACTTAATAAGAAGTACCTACTAGTATATAGGATTAAGGGATTTAAGAGAAAGAACTAGGTAATAGGCTTAAGATAATAATAAAGGCTAATAGTAGTTATAATAGCCTATAAAAGTATTCTAGCCTTTAAAAGACTATTACTATAGTTATTAGTATACCTTCTAAAGGATACTTACTAAAATAAGACTATAGTAACTAAAGATTTCTAATAGTAACTATAAATAAGAATAGACTAATACCTTACTATCTTTTTAAATAGGTTAATAAATAAGAATAGTAATATAAGGATAGGATATACTTTCTTTTAAAGGTTTAAATTTATATACTAAAGAAAAAGACTAACTCCCCTAAGTAAAGTCTTTAATATAAAAGTAGAAGGTATAAGGTATAGACTCTAAGTAGCTATCTAATATACTATACTATAAATAGATAAAATAGTAGTCTATCTAGATAATATAATAGTAATTATAGGCTTAAGAGAAGGTATTTTAGTATCCTCTTATAGCTTACTAATAGAGTTCTAGGAATTAGCCTAGATAGCTAATACCCTAATATAGGTATAATAGGTACTAAGGTACTATAGAATACTAGGTAATAAGATTACTAACTACCTAGCTAAGGAAGGCTTAACTATAAAACCCTTAATAAATAATTATATCCTAATATATAGCTATATAAAGAGGACCCTTACTAATATAGCTACTAGATAGCTTAATACCTAGTAGTAAGCTAATTAACTTAATAGGTACTATCTACTTAACCTTTTAATAAGGGATACCCTAAACCTAGAACTAAAGGCGCTAACCTATTTTAAACTCTATTACCTCTTTATAGCCTAGATAGGCTATAGAGATTTTACTCTTTATTATAAATACTTTTACTATACTAATATTATACTTATATATAACTATAGTAAGAGAAAGACCTTAAGGTATATCTTTTACTATAAGAAGATATAAAAAGAGATAACACCTTTATAATTTAACTAGTATAGCTATATTAATAGGACTATTAGTATTAGTTAACTAAAGTATATAAAGCTTATTAGGAATAACTTATTTTTTAGTAAGATATATTTAAGGTAGCCTTACTATATTCTTTCTTAATCTCTCCTACCCTTAGATATATTACTAACCCCTAAGCAGCCTTTTACTAACCCTATAATTAACTAGTAAAAGCCTTATAAGACCTATTAGATAGGCCTATAATCTTTTATTTGTTTTATATTTTAGTTTATTTTTATAAGGTCCCTATAGGCGTTATTTGCCCTTTTTAGGGATGGTACGACGTAAAATAGTAATACATATATACATACATATATACATACTTTCTCCATGGTCCACGGACAAACCCCCCGCACTCGGAATGATGCATCCAGAAGCCGGCGCGCCGATAGAGCACTAGCTGGCGTCAACTCTCCACTATAGCTGCACATGGCGCTGTCAGCTCCAATATCGGCGACGTGAGTGGCGAGACGCTCGTTGTAATCTCCCCGAAAGTCGCAGCCTTGATGCGAACCCATGCAGCTGGCATTGTGGGGAATTGGCGCCACCAGTTCAGCAGCGGGCTTCTGTCCGTCGGATGCCGTCCGATGTCAAGCAAAATCGGCATCGTTGTCGTGGACGCGGTTTGCGTTTATTTGATCGACTTGCTTTTTTCCGCGGCCTTTTCACGTGGGGAATGGTCTGGTCTTCAATGTTCGTGCAAGGACCATGACAAAATCACGACCACGACCACGACCGACCACATTCATTCATCACTGCATAGGGCGCCGTATCACGTGCCACTACAATATAGCATCACACAAAGCACGCCACATGAAACACAACAAACACCGCTTCAGCTGAACCCGATTTTTTTCCCAGACGCAGGCGCATCTCCAACGCTTGCTCATCGTCCACTAACAAATCATTAAGTACATTTCCCAGGCGCCTTGCACGACAATTCATTCACTCAGTACCCGAAACCGGTAGATCCAATCCAATACCCATCATGTATCCGTAACCCGACCTGAAACAGCAGCCAGCCCAACCCCACAATGCCAAAAGCAACATGGCAGCATCCTCTGCCTAACTAGTCGGCAGAGATGAGAGACGATATTCTAGTCTTGTCGCGCGACGCCGAGAGGTGGCTCCCGCCCATCTTGTACTCCTCCTTGGGGCTCGCCAGCGGACCGTACGCCGGGCTGCAGCAGCGCCCGCTCTTCCACGCCTTTTCCAGCGTCGACGGGGCCTGCGAGCAGCCGTACTCGGCCGCCACGAGATCCCAGAACTTGTCGCGGTGCGCCGCGTACACGGCGTGCAGCCGGCTGAGGTCGACGTGCGCCGGCGAGTGCGTCGACGCCGACGGCAGCGGTAGGCTGTGGAACGACGGCGGCGGCGCGGGCAGCGAGGACTCGCGGCGGAACGACACGGGCGGCAGCGGCTGCTGCTGCGCCATGCCCGGCGGGTACCCGAGCGGCGAGCTGGCGCGCGAGTGCAGGCCCATGGACGCCGGCTTGGGCAGGATCGTCGGCACGCGCGGCGAGCAGCCCCCGGCGAGGATGCTCGGGAGCTGCACCGCGTCGTGCAGCTGCGGCGGCGGCGTCATGACGAAGCGCGCGCCGCCGTCCAGCCGCCGTGGGGGCGAGATGGAGCGCGAGATGCGTTCGTGGTAGTTGGGGCTCGGCGTCAGGCTCGGCATCACGGGCGACTGCTGGTCCGAGCCCGACGAGTGCGACGCCGTGCGCTTGCGCCGACTGCTGCCGTGCGAGAGCTGGTGGTAGTGCAGCCGGCACGCGAGCTCCGTCTTGTTGAGGTGCGCTGCGATGTGCTTGTACGGCATTTTCTGGAGACGGGTCCGCAAAAGGTAGGCTTCCTGCGAGTTGTGTTAGTGACGACGCGACATCAAGGTTGTTGGCCGTTGCCCAGGTAGACTACTTGCCTCGTCCTCTCTCCAAGCGCGGCCTCCGCCCGTCATCGAGTTCTTCTTGTTCCTTGCATGCACCGAGACCTCGACGGTGTGGGCGGAAATAGTTTGTGTGCGAGACATGTCCAAGTATCGCCTTGTGGAAGCGTTGCGGGTTGTTTCCGTAGTATCAGTAAATTGGCAGCCAGGCCAAGTGTTGATACCGATTTATCAGTCCTTGTACTATCAGGTAATGCTGCTAAGTTTTGTCTTAAACGAATGGTACTGCTGAGTCAAGGTGTGTGTGTGCCGAAAACGAGAGAGTCGGTTGAGGATTAAGTCGAGCCTTTTTTGGTTTCAAGAGTTGCGTATTGAGGAAAAGAATGTCCGAAGGCCAAGCCAGTTGGTCAACAAGAAAAAGAATGTCGAGTCGAGTTGATTCGAAAAAGAGTGTGTTGCTCGTAAGCGTTTCAAGGAAGGACTGTTAATACGCAACTGACAAACCCAAAAAAAAGACAACTGGTTGTAAGAAACAGCGCTTCAATATCCGTCAAGGGAAATGAAGACCAGAGAAAGGAAAAAAGGCCAATAGAGAATGCCGGGAAAAGACCACGATAATATAATGACAAAAACGACGGCGCGTGGATCCTGAGCGAAGCCGCCTATCATGGTATTATCATGCATGCAGAAACAGCTTGGCGGGTTGGTGATGTTTGGAGGGGCCGCGACCCTGCTGCATGCGTCAAGGGGAGCCCCTGGTCAACTATGAGATCTAGCTTTGTTACAGGCCGGTCAAGCGTGCGGGGCCTGTCGCCTGCTATTGTTTTATTTATTTCTTTTTTATTTTATTTTCCTAACATGGCCATATGTAGTTACAAGTTGGGACTTGTGAGGGGAGGCTTGGGAGGGATGGAGGGGGGGTTGATCTCGGTCTGGTCTCATTTTCGTCAACTTAAAAAACTTGCTAACTAATTATGCCCAGTGTGCCTCGTTCGTCCCTGGTTTGAGGTGGACAGTGACATTTCCCAGCAACCCACCAGTCTGATGATGACGTTGCCGCGTCGCTCCCCCCCCCTCCATGCTTGTCGCAAGCGGGAATTGTTGCATAATGTTCACAGGTCATGAGCATATTCAGTCTCGTTTCGATTATGCACAATTGTCCACGAGGACCAACGTGCTAAACAACGGAGTCCACCGCGACCTTACACCGCCGCCGCTGCCGCCGTCGAGGGTATCCGTCCCGTCGTCACAGGTTGTCGCTTTGTTGGTGGCGAACCGGGTGGTCCTTTTTCCATTCTGGATATTGTTCGTGGTCTTGTCAAAAGTCGATACCCGCCTCGACTCAATTTGGCGTTTTAAACACCTTTGGATTGGCCCAGTGGTGATGAAGGAACCTGGTTCATATGCCTTGGCCGTTGGCTAGCATATCATCTGGAGCATGTGCCAAGTCGTGTATGCAGTGAAAATCCTATAACCTGTCAAGATATGGTAGCTGCCATTCAGGTACCTCATTATGCAGCCGACAGCATGGACGAGGTAACTCACACTACAAAAGCCTGGAGAGTGTCTTGGCATCCGATCTATTCCTCTGGATTTAGGAACAGAGTGAACTTTACATTAGTCAATAGCCTCGCGACTCCACCACTGACGTTTTGGTCGTCGCTTGTGTGTAGGTTAGCGTCAGGGGTGTCCCGGCCAGACCGGCTCCCAGCAAAATATCAGTAACTATGGACGCAGGGCAGCAAAAATCCGTTCATGGCTGGCAAGACTAACACCTTGGTCCCGACGCTAGGGACACGCAGTATGAGGCAAGTCGACACTGTACCTGTAGCACCAGATCCCTAGCCGGGGGTATATTTGTTTAGTTTGAAGACGACCAATGTCGAAACCAGTTGGGGTGATCTGTTTCGTGGCGGAACTGTGTAGTGGTCCGTTCAAGTGGCAACGAGCGAGAAGAAACTGTCATCTTTTCTTCGTCTTCATTATTCGCCTTTCGTCTTTTAGTTGCAACGAGTGCGGAGAAACTGTCATCATTTTCTTCATCTTTGGCTTTTGGTGCCTCGTTCTCCCAAATTGCCTGTGCAATGCGCGGCTATTCCGTTGCCGGGTTCAAGCCACAACGGGAACGCCAATCGGCCCCCTCGAGCTCGAAAATCAATTCCCGTGGCCTTTTCAGTCTCACGCAATAACCCGTTCATTCTCGTCCAACTTGCTTTTTTGTTTGTTTTTTGTCACCATCTGACGTGAAACCACGGCCTGGCGAAACCAGCGTCGCCAGGCGCGGGGAGGGTAGCAATACAGGGGCCCTGTCCATCTTGAAACAGGACTAACGCACCCGGCCTATTCTCACCTCGGTGTCAGCTATTTCATTAGCCCTTGTCGGCGAGATATATCAGTACGCTATAGTCGCCACGCGGAATAATAGCCCACAAGTGAAATGAAAAGAAAGAGGTGGCGCCGGCCATGCATGATCCGCATGTCGTTCTACTTGGACATGAGGGAGATGAGCTGGCGATGGGCGTCAGGCAGACTGGTGGGGGTAAGAGGCTCAGCGGTTTTGGGATGCATCCGAAAACGAGCCCTGTCGATGTGCATTTCCCGAGTAATAAATCGACGAGAGAAATGAAAACCGGTTTCTCGCAACATGGCTCCGGAGTTAGCCGCGGGGGTGACGCATTCGTGTGGTTGAGACGAAACGGCTGGTTACAGAGGACTTGGCTGTGTCATGTCACAATTGGCCCGTCGAATTCAGCTACAACCTGAAATCGTCGACCCAAGAACAATCGTCACTTTCTTTTTTCCCAGCTACCATCTCGGCAGCGACACGAGATTGAACATGTGATAAATACCAGATTTCCGCAACGCATGAGCGAGCAGTCCTCTGTCAATGTCGATTGTTGGATGCGCATTGCGTGCACCGCCACATTGCACCTTTGCTTTCAACTTTCGGCGTCGTTTCGAGCTGCGGCCTTTGCCGTACATCGCCCGCTCATTGCATATGACATGTCAACTTTTCCTTGGCCGGTAGCGTGCTATACGTGGCATGAGCATGAACTTGTGATAATCCGTGATATTGACAAGTTCAAATGCATAGCCGCGAAGAGACCAGGGCCGGAATTATCCGTGAGCGCAAGCCTTATCGAGGCAGCCCGCAAGCCCAGCCCAGACGAAACGAGGCCAGCCTCACGAATACCAGACGATACCAAGCGATATCAAGGGGTCGACAGCCAGACACACGGGACCTGGTCGTGCCGATCGAGGTTCTGCATCGGGGCCTTTTTCAGGTCTTGAGTGATCCGCCAGGAGGCTATACGAGGCAAGGGCAGGAAAGCCTTGCGTAGAGTGCAAGACCATGGCCCAGGCAGTGTAATTTGCACCCTGTGAGAATCGTTCGTTTGGCAGGGAGGGCAGAGAGCAGGGATGTCGTTTCAAGCCGTTTGAGCAGCGTTTGGGCCGTGTCGCGGTACAAAGTCATCAAGTGGCGGTAAAGACGTCGACAATGTTTTAAACCGCCATTATTTCCAACGTCCACGTAAGACTCGACCGTCAACAGTCGGACAATGTTGTGATTTGGCAAAACACGGCTGCAAAGGAAACCATGTCAGCAGCATGGTACCATATCCACGTGCCTCATGCATAAACCCTCATATCCCGCTCTACTAATTTGTTAAGCATTGAATATGTCGATTGTTCTGCAGCTGTCATAGTGTGCATAGTCGGGAATGACGTGGCAGACACATCTCGCTTCACAAGCGCTCTAGCCCCCCAATCTTCAGCCCTGGAGTTATTTCTGGAAGCGAGCCGTGGCCTCATTGATTAGCGTACCAACAGACTGGTCACCGTCATTTCTCAAAGCGACTGGTTGTTGCAGCCCAGTGGGTAAAGGCGGGTATATTGTCTGCCCAGCCGCATTGGCCGAGGCGAGACCAACAGTCATCTTCATTCTAGGTCTAGAAATGCACTTGTATCAGCTTCAAGAGGCTGGGCCGGGAAACGCCGATTCCGTTCTAGGCATGCTCTGGACCGTCTTCAAAACTTGCGCAAATACTGGCGGCTTTGTTTGACAGCTTTGGAACGCGTGGATCGCCTTTGCGCCAATTCTCTGCCAAGGGGTCGTCAGGATACCGAGGTCCATCACGGAGCTGGAAAACGAGCTGCGTATCTCGTGCAATAGTCCGGTAACATAGTTTTTGACGAGGCCACTTGTTGAAACTATTCTTGCAATGTGGAACGTGCTAGAGAAGTGGCGAATGTGAACCAAGCCTTTGTAAATTAGTAAAGTGCACCACCTGCATCCATGAAGGGCGAATATGGATTACAGAGTGGACATCCTAAATAGCCCATTCGCTACAGCACTATCATGTCATAGCTTATAAGTTTCTCATATGCTAGAGGACTTACTTGATGTCAAGTGTTTATGGGACAATTACTCCGCTGACCTATACGCTGGTGTACTGATGGTGAGTGGCCGCATGCTGTTCGTGACATCAACAAATTTCATGGTACGCGTCCTTTGATGGCCATGACATTCATCTCAAAGACGCAGCTTGAAAGAGCAATGCGTGGACGTGTCTTTGATACTATACTGGAGTTCTTGAGCGGCTTACACGTTCGGAAGCACCCGCAACGGTAGGTACACATCCGATAAGTAGCAGGCGCTTGTGACCAAGGTGGGGTGATGATGGCGAACCATTGGGGTTCGATACGTTTCGGTCGCGTCAAGTCAAACTGGGGTTTGGACAGTAGCAGAAAACTATTCGGACACCGGAGGTTTGGGGCAAGTCAGTGGAGGAACAAAGTCACCTAGACGAGAGGAGCCTTTGCTTGATGAGGATGCAATACGGCCAAGGCGCAAAATAAGACAAAGGGCTTGAAGTAGCTAGAGGCTGGGACGGACAGTCAAGGCTGGTCAAAGTATCGGCGTGACTGCAGACGGGCGTGACTAATCTAAGCTGCACCGAGGAGATTTCTATGCCACGACGGAAATTGCGAGGATCCGCTGGCGCGTGCATTTTGCGACGAACGGACGCTGGCCGTGGCGACCGCAACGAGGAATATGTCTCATTGCACCGGCTGGGCAACCATTGTACGGATTGGAGATCGGTGAGCTAGTTACATTTTCTGGTCTGGACAGGCACTGGAAAGAGCGGTAGGGGAGACAAAGAGCGGTAGGGGAGACAAAGAGCGTCAGGTGAAGCGAATGCCGGAGTCAAGGGTGGGCTGAAAAGCGAGTCGTCGACAGGCGGCTGCGGGCAGAATGGGCGAAGAAAGGAAGCTCGAGCCTGTGATGCCACGGGTTGGTAGTGGCTGGTGAAGGTGGCGCTGGAACAGAAGTACCGGATACGGCCATGGTACCGGCAGAGTGGACCAAAGTGGCCCGAGTGTGGCGTGGTGGGACTGGTCGTCCTGTGGAGGAGAAACACTGTGCAGACAGGGCGCAGCATGCAGTGCCAATACAGTGTGATAGTACAGTGCAACCAGACACCAGCCACTCTGAGCCCCACTCTGAGCCGAGGGACTGGACGAGTACCTTGGCAGTCCCCCCGACCTTTTCATTTGTACCTCGTCATCTCCCTCCTACCTCTTCCTCCTCGACTGCAGCTCTCTCTCCTCTCACCTTGGCCAAGTCCAGTGACCTTGCCAGCATCCAGGCTACCGGCCCCCCCAAAGCCTCGCGTGAGTGACTTGCGGATCAAGTACCTCTTTTTACACCCTCCACCATCCCGCACCACTGTTTCCTCAGTGCTTCCACTGCCCACGCCCACTCCTACTACCTACGGTAGGTATCTACTATCGTCAGCAGACCTATCTTTCAAGGTTCCACTGCGTGTTTACCGCGACAGCAAACGTGTCGCGGGAAAACGGCGACTCAGGAATCGGAAGAAGAAAAAGAAGAGCTGCGTGGAGCATTTCTGCTCTCCTGCTCGCTACAGTACCAGGTATGTCGACATGCAGTGCGCGTTTTTTTTCTCGTCCGTCTTTATTTGGTCGTCTGCCCTCTCCTGTCTCCCCTTCCCGACTTGGCCATGTTCGTGTCATGGTCGTGTCTCTGGCCACTCCCCAGCCACCTTTGCGATGCCGCGCCACGTTCTTCACCACCACACTAGCTACGCCTCGGGGCTGGAAGCACTGTCACTGACACCCACTTGTAGTGCTTTTCTTTTGCTAGAGTCGGCACCCGATTGGCATTTCATCCAATCCACGGAGCACCAAGGACTAGAGCAGAAAAACGGCGGCATCGTCTCGGCGCCATCACCATTCCATCATCGCGCTGCGCTATCTTGCTCTTCGCAACCTAACAGATTTCCCTGCCTCCCGATTTCCATCCGACTCCTTCTCTACCAGCCCAAGCGAAGCGACGCTCACTACCGTCACTAGTGCGCAACACAGGCTCCACCAGCGACAAAGGCAACACCATACAAGTCGCTTTGAAAAGAACTGCGCCTCCGCAGTGGTTACTTGCAACGCCCTCCCTCTACTAGCGGCCCAAGGCAGCCAGACAGGAGACTGTACCATTCGTCTTCCCAGCCACCACCACCAGCCACGGCTGCCCCGTCGCGCTTCACCACGGCTTGTCAGGACTTGTTCGATCTTGCTTGGCTTTTGCTTTCTCGCCAAAAGCAGCGGCCGTACCTTGCCGTACCTCTCCCACAACCTCTGGTCCTGGTTGTGTACTTTTGTTGAACATATACGTCTTCATCCCCCATTTCATGTAAGTTTGGATGACTTTTTGGCACGTCTGCACCTTCCCCTGGCGCGCCGTTTCCGCGCCGATTTGCTCCCTCTACGCGGCCCCTACCCCTTGCTTTCATTCTTGTCGCGCCGCCCCACGTCTTCAATCAAAAGCGCTCCCGCATCCGATCGGCGCCTGAAACCATCGCGAACCAGCAAACTCTTGTCGTCCTGTTGCCTGTCGCCCAATTCTGTACGACTTTTGACGCGCTCTCGTTGCGCCAATTTCGCTGCCATTGCTTTTCGCGACCCGACTTCGCCGTCTTGTCGCGTGCCAGAGGCTTGAACAGCCGTGGCGCTCGCCTCGCACGCCCGTCCGCTCATCGCATCCTCCATTCGGTCGTCGCATTGCAGCAGCAAAAACAACAAGAAGAAATCAAGGGGCGGCGAGAGCGTGCAGGAGCATACTTCCATCTCGGTGATTGCGCGCCTTGTACACACGGGTCGTGGGGTTGCATCTTGTGCAATCATCTTGTATATCTGCGACAATCGCCCCGCCAAGCATCACCACTTCCGCGCGTCTTTCCACTGCATTGCTTCACAGTCCACCGCGCATTACCCTCCACAACATCTGCGTCTGTTCTTGATTGCTCTCTGCTAACACGTCTGCCCAACAGTCGCCAAGATGGAACAGTGGCAGGTCGGCCCTGTGCCCGAGTACGTCTACTCAAACTCCACCCACCCGCCAAATGCCATGCAGTAAGTCGCGCCTGTCACCCCTGACATGATTTGTTTTCTTCTCTCCCCTCCCCGACGCATGCCTCTCTTGACCGGCCCCAGCCTGCTTGTTTTCCCCGGCAAACATGCAGCTGTCGCCGTGTCCTGGCCCACTGGCTGTCCTACACCTAAGCTCCACGTTGCCCGTATCACCGCCTCTAGAGCACTGTAGCCATGTTCCCACGAAAGAAGCGCTTGGCTGTCCGTTGGACAGTCCCAGGCGCAATTTCAACTCTGCTGATGGATTGCTTGTCTCTTGCCGCTGCATATACATTCCGTCGCGCTCGCCATGTTCCTGTCAGGGTGTCCACCTCTCTTTCCTAGTCTACGTCAATGCTAACCCAGCTTGCCTTGATAGCAATAATCCCTACCAGGCCACCGACATGGCCGCTAGGCGCAATGAACGCATTGAATTTCCCTACCCTGCGCAGCCAGGCATGCCGCCGCACCAGCAGCAACACCCGCCTCCCGTTCAACCCTCGATGAATGTGCCGCAGCCCCAGCAGCCGCCATCGGGCCCGGGCTCCCAGCAGCAGACGCCGACTCCGACTCCGCAGCCCAGCCGCCAGCGCAAACGACCAGCTCCTGGTACCGCGCCTTCGCCGGCTACCCCAGCTGCCGTCCCGGTTGTCGCTCCCGGCCAGCCTCCAATCCCAACCCCGCCCAACGCTCAGTCGGCCCCGCCTCCCGCCGCGCCTCCCGCAGCTGAAGACAGCACGCCCTCCCAACCTCCGGCAAAGAAGAGTAGAACCAACACCCCGTGGACCCCGGCCGAGGAATTGCGACTCAAGCAAATGCGCGATGCCGGAAATAGCTGGGCCGAGATTGCCAAGGTGAGACGACTATGGAAACGCGCATGTTTTGGCGATTTCGCCGCCAGCACATACTAACTAGCCAACAGACATTCCCGACGAGAACAGAAGGCTCCGTCAAGAAGCACTGGTACAAGGTTTGTTGCGAATACGTCGATGGCTGTGGGATTATTGCTAATGTTGGCACTACTAGGACATGCATTATGCCGAGTTTGCCGAGGATGAAAGCCAGGCGCTTCTCAACGCAATCAAGGACTACGAGAACAACAAGTGGAAGGTGATTGGCCAAAAGGTTGGGAAACCGGCCAAGGCATGTGAGCAGTACGCCAAGGAGCACTTTCCGGATCTCTTTGCCAGCACCAAGCGATGAGTGGTGCGGACGCCATCGCTAGGGCCTCTGGCCTGATGACCTATGAACAGTCTTTGACTGCTTGACGTCTCCTTTCTTCTTAATTAATACTTGTCGGCGTGAGCTCACCCGAGGGCAGCAGAGCAGAATGGCACCCTAACCTCTGGACGCCACTTCATTTTTCTTTGTTTTTTCTTCTTCTTCTTCTTCCTCGTGGGATGGCGGGACTGGCTTCCAAGATTGGCTTCATCCGCACATGCGGCATTATTCATTAATATCGAGTCCCGGGAGTGGTTTATTTTGACGCTTTAGATTATGTGCGTTTCGGTGTATCTTTGTACGACAGGGACTTTTTTTTTCCTTTTGAATTGAGACGGGTGGGTAATTTATTGCAGGCGGGCTCGAGGCCGACTGCGGAGCGGTGGACTACTCGTTGTCTATTTCCTTTGTTTATTTGTTGCCTGGAGGAAATTGATGATGGGATTCAGGGATGCCACTACTGTTACTGTATAGGCGAGTTTTTGTTTTCAAAAGTCGTTTGCCATATACTGGTCTGTTTGAGGAGGACGATACCTTTAGTTATACCCCAACACAATGCCCGTTTTTCGATTTCAGGCAAGATGAAGTGGCGTGATGATGTGGAAAAGTGTCTTGATGCACGACAGGACGTAGACGGATGACTGCAGAGTGGGCGTAGGGATACAAGAAAACTCTGTACTCGGTACGGAGAAGAAGAATGTGAATCAAGGTTACATTGTACTTGTATGTAGACAGGGAATAAGTGGCCCGTCAGCCGTTTTCGCGGTGTGGGCATGGATGGTACGAGTTTGGCATTGAGTGACGATGAATACTTGATGCTTGAAGCACCCTGCTGCTTGTTTGGGTAAGAGTAGGATAGATCTATGTACGGGAGGTCCGGGGAATATTGGAATGATAGATGTCAATGTGCGGGAGGTTCGGGGAATAGTGCACGTGCAGAGCCAAGATGGCATCGGGTCCGCCACGAAAATTTAGACTTGGGCGCTTAGCCTGCTTTTGGCTCGACTACCTGTTCGGGCGAGCTGAATACAGACATGGCAGCCACGTTAGATAAGAAGTATTTGAGCAGACGCCAAGCGAGTCAGGCTATATAACTAGAAGCCCGAGTGCCCCTTTTCTGGCGTTGTGAATTTTCTTTTTCTTTTTCTGTTGAGATAGTTGACCAAGACAAACTTGAACAATCTATAAAGCGACAAGAAAAATCGCATTCCGTTTGGCAGACACGGGATGAGCCACGAGTCAGGACCTCGACGTTGCATGAATACCCAGCTCATACCCTTGGCGGACCCTTGCCGGTGACAAGGCTTACAGCCGACCATGAGAAGCACCACCACCACGACGGATCAGCTGCTGTTTGACGTGCCCCTCGAAGACACGCAACCGCCGCCGTACGAGAAGCAGGAGCGACTGCCGCCGTCGTACCACGACATCAAGCGGGCGGACCGACACGCAGCGACGGGGTTGAGGGGCTGGCTGCGTCGCCGGTTTTCCGTGGAGCGACGCTTCGAGACGGTGACGCTCGGGAGAGTCTTGTCAAGCGCCGCGGCCACGACGACGAGAGGTACGTTGCGATGCTGCGTTGGGGGGGTGCGCCAAAAGAATAAAGGAAAGTTTTGGGTGGGAGGCTAATGATGACTACAGGAGTTGGTGGTTCTGTGGTGGTTTGTTTTGGGGATTGTTGTCGATGATGGGGAGGTATTTGGATATAGGGTGGCATATGACATTTTTCAGCGTCCTTGCAGAGCGGGTTTTTAGGTCAACTTTTCATGGCGATTTTTTCGGAACGGCTAGGCACAGGTGGCCCGAGCCAAAAGCAGTTACAATACGCAGTATGTATGTACTGTAGGTACAGGTAGTTACCGCCTTACGGGGCTGCACATTAATATCAGATCGAGTGCGGATATATATTCCGCAACTACCTACCCCAAACCCCCATACCAACATCTCCATGCCCCCTGACAATACCCCCAAAAACGATTCAACAACCGAAAGCATGTTTCAGTGACGGAAGACCCCTGCGAATTGGGCCCGGTCAGCTGTTGCACGAGGCATTTTATTAGCACCGACGCTAATCTGGAGAAAAGCCTTATCCTTGTGCTTCCAACGGCTTCGCGACTGGTCCCAAACGAGAATGGCCGTGTGCGCCTCGCGGGGACTCGTGGGACTTGTCACCAAATAACTACCGAATGGACGACCAGGTGCAGCAAAGCCATGCAGAAAATCTTGGAAAATAGGCTAATAAATTCACATTACATAGAATCATCCCCTCTCCAACTTTGTGATGTGATCGTCTTGTCTGCAAAGTTGCGGCCTCAGCCAGCAGCCCTGCAGGGCTAACAAGTGAGCAACCCGCGGGGCTGAAGTGGGTGTGCCCGCCATTGGTCTACCGAGACGAGATCCTCTTTCGAGCTGAGCTTCCCCTGGCCGTCTCATTCCCTTTTGTCAACGCGAGTTTATGCCCTGGGCCGCCCTTGAAATGGGCATGTGAGAATAAATAAAGAACCTGGGGCCGGCCACTTGTGGCGCTGCCCCTGCGTCGCAACTTTTTTTCCCCCCCTACGATTTTTGACTCGCCAAACTCACGATGGCCTCACGCCTGTACGCGGTCGCCATGGTGCTGGCCGCTGCCGTCCGCGTCCGCGGCGACGTACCATTTATCACGGAGCTCGACATTTACAGTCAACTCGTACGAAACCCCCCTTCCCCCAGCTTCACATCATCCCCCCAGACTAACACAACAAAAAGGCCCCCTGCGTCACCTCGGCCGTTGCAAACGCCTACCTCTGGGAGCAGGACACGACGGCGTGCGGCTCCGAGCCGACCAAGCTGCAGTCGTGCGTCTGCACCAACACGGCCGAGCTCGGCAAGATGAGCGTGTCGATACGCAGCGCCGTCTCCTCGCGCTGCGGCACCGACGCCGACGCCGACCAGACCTCGGCCGCGCGCCTGCTGGACAAGTACTGCCACCCGGACAGCACCATTACCTTTGCCACGCCCACGACCAACATCATCCCGGGCGTCATGAGCGACGTGGCCGCCATTTCCTCCCTGCCGCCGTGCGTGCAGTCGGGGCTCTCGGCGGTTGTCAATGCCGCGGTATGAAAAAATGAATGCGCGTGATGTACCGGCGTGAGCAGGTGTGCTGACGTTTGTTGCGTTCTAGCCGTATGAGGGCTGTCCGACAGTCGCCAACATGTGGGCGCCGTGCGCGTGCAGCAAGAAGAACATTGTCGACCAGATTCGTTCCAGCCTCGGCCAGCAAGTCCGCTCCTCGTGCTCCAATGCGGATGACGTGACCCTGGCGTCCAACTTTTACACGCAGTTTTGCGCCATGAACGAGGGCACCACCTCCTTTGCCGCCATGCCCGGGCCGCCGGGTGATAGTGAGTGCCGCCACCATCTGTTTATGTCTGCACACAACAACCGCTGACATGAAAAAAAGTGACGTACTACATCACCGCCCTGCCTCAGTTCGCCTCCCTGCGCGCATGCGCCCAGAGCGGCGTCATCCAAGCCGTCATGTCGGTACGATCACCCACAACCTTGCTCGCATTCTTCTTCAATGCTAACAAACTCACGTAGCAATCCTCATACCTGTGCGCCTCGGGCCCGCAGGCCCTCGCCTCGTGCGTCTGTCTCAAGTCGGGCATCCTCGGGAAAGCCTCGCAGACGCTCACCAGCAGCGTCAAGTACAACTGCGACAACACGGCGCTCGCCGACGTGGCGTCCGCCGCCGCCGTGCTGGACTACTACTGCCAGGCCGCGCAGAACAAGGTCGTCGCCACCGTCAGCCAGTCCATTGCCGAGACCAAGGCGACGAGCCTGAGCCTGGCCACGCGCCCGACGTCCGGCGCCAGCGCCGCCCCCAAGAACACGGGCGCGGCCGGCAGTGACGGCACCGGGTCCAAGAAGAGCGGCGGTCTCGGCAAGGGCCCCATCATTGCGATTGCCGTGCTCGGCGCGCTGGTCATTATCGGGTTCGTCGTCTTGATTGCGCTCTTTGTCCGCCGCCGCAACCGCAAGGCCAAGGCGGCGGCCGCGGTGGCGGATCCCGCGGCGGGACAGTCGCCGTTCCCGCCGCACTCGGAGCTCGCTACCAACTCGCCGTCGTCGGAACTGGACGGCAAGTCGCCGTATGTGACCCCGGCCGTGGCGGAAGTGGCGGGGATGCCGAGCCCGTACCGGCCCGCGCCGCACGCTGAGCTTTCAGGCGCGCCGCAGCCGCAACACGCCGTCTCGCCGAGCGAGCTCAGCAGTCCGGGATCGCAACATGTTCAGGGGCGCAATAGCCCGTATACCACGAATCAGCACTGGCAGCCACCTGCGCAGACCGTGTACGAGCTGGATTCGTCCAGTCCGGGCCCCCATGCAAGGTAGAATGTGTGCCAGGGAGACCAAAGACAATACATTCTTGTACATTAATCAGCGTCAATTTGATCCTTCTTTTACTTTATACATGAATATGCACCATAGGAGCCGTGTTTACATCTTGGAACCGTGTGGGATTCTCTGACCAAACGGTGCGAAATCGGGCAGCTTTTTTCCCCAAACTAGGCGGCAATCCCATTCGGCGCGCTCCTTGCTCTCGTCAAATCGGGCCCCTGTTGCCGGCTGACCGACGTCGGGGAGCAGCCATTCCCGGAAGCCGCCCTCGCCTTTGAGAATGGAGCGGCGGGCCCGTCTCGTCTGCGAGCTCGTCCTTGTCGCGCTGGCTATCCCACGCGAGGAGGACGCCGACCACGATCCACGTGAAACTGAACATGACGTTGCGGCCAACAGACAGCACGTCAAAAACGCAGTCCTTGTTCGTCCGCAGACGGTTGTGCAAACGTCTCCCAGGACCGCTTGCAACGCGTCCACGGTACGCGTCATTTGCGATGGCCCGCAATGGCTCTGCTCAGCCAGGCAATGCATGTGCTCGAGGTGGTTCCGGCTCAGCAGGTGCCGCACGAGCTCACTGCTCAGAACATTGGTGGTGCCCTCCCAGATGGGGGTTGACGGAAAATGTCCCGGAGCGCGCCGGGCCATGTTGTCCGGGTCGTCCGGGTCGTCCATGTAGCCGACGCCGCCGAGGGCCTCGATGCACTCCTGCATGGTGAGGACGGCGTTCTTGCTGGTGACGGCCTTGGCGGCCCGCCCGTCAGCGCGCGCAGCACGACCAGGGCTTCCTCGCCAGCGTCGGGCAGCGGGCGGCGGCGCGGGGAAGCCGTTTCTCGGTAAAGCTCATGAGGGCGAACGGTGAAGAAGCCCGAGCTGGGCGAAGCCGCGCCACGCCGCACCTCGACGTCGGCGAGGCGTGCGCAGATGCAGCGGCAGCGCCCCCACAGCGGGTAGCCGAAACACGGTTGCGGCGCGCGCTGCGAAGCGCTTGGCCACGGTCAGGCCCCCGGCGCATGGCGGCGACCGAGGATACAAAAGGCCCACGCGCGCGTCACGTTGAGGAGGTGCGAGATGGTGTGGCGACGCCGCGGTCGAGCAGGCTGACGAGATGCGCGCGCATGTCCGTCATGGCGAGCTCCGCGGTCGGCAGCTGCCTGGTGCCCAGCTTGCTCTTGAGGCGGTGGATGCGCACGCCGTTGGTGACGACGGTGGGCGCTGGCCGTCCTCGGCGACAGTGGTCCTGGTCAGCGGCGCGAGAAAGGCGCTGGCCGCCGTCTTGGCGAGCAGCATGGTGACGTCGGCGTCGGTGGCCGAGGAGAAGAACTTGAAAAGCCCGACACGAGGTAGTCGGCCTCTGTCTAGACGGCCGTGTGCGCCCGTCTTTTGCGGCAGGGGAGAGTAGGCGCGCCCACGTCTCGGTGTTGTGGACGTCGCTGCTGCCTGCACGCTCCGTCATCCACTGGCCCGATGTCCAGTTGGTCGGTGCGGGCCGTCAGGCGCCGGTAGGCCTCGTGGAAGGGATGAGAGGCGGGTAGGTTGGGCAACTCGGCGCGGAGAAGACGGGCGGTGCCGTCGGTCATGGAGAGGGGACAGCCCGTCAGCCCGGAAACGGGTGAAAAGAGGTGGTTTCTAGGACGGGTGTTAGCGCACTGCTTGATGATTCTTGCGAGGGGGGGGGGGTTGGAGAAGCAGACTTTGCATGCTGGACAATTCGATTGTATTTGCCGTACTGATTCTCGTAGCCGATGGCGACAGTGCTGCGAAGTTGTTAGGGAGCGGCTCGAAATCCAACATCGGAGCCGGGCAAATGTACCCTTCCTGAGCACCCCATTTACGCAGGCCTCTCCAGCCTTCGCTCGTCACCAGTCTGTCCACATCATGCCGCGCACCCCACACGCTGTGCTTTTCCACAAACGGCGGCTGCCTCTCCGCGTTGAGGTTCCATTCGCGTATCTGCGGCGAAATCGTCTCTTGCGCGAATGCAGTCAACGCCGGCGTCACTTGCGCGAGCATCTCTTTGGGCAGGTATGCTGAAGAAGCTGGGTTAAATAACTTTCTCTGTTTGGAGGGTTTGAAGCTTGCCGTACTGCTGAGAATGCGCTGGAAATAGGGGTCTGCGATGTAGGGATTTTCTGGAGGCGACATGGAAAAGATGAAGCCGGCCTCGGCGGTGGCTGGGGTTGGATCGCGTTCGGCCATGCTGCTTGTGTACTCCAGATGCTGCCCGTATGTAAAGTCATGAAAATATATATGTAAGCTTATGTGTGCGGGTCCCTGTCAAAGGTATAAAAGCTTGCGGATTGTTGAATCCGGGACTTCATGGGGCAGGCTTTCTGCGACGCCCACTTTGAGGGCGACGTAGCCTCCCAGCCGCTCATCGCGAGCGAGCCAGACGGTGGACCAGCCGCCGTAGCCGAGCTTTCCGACGACACGGTATCGATGGTCTAGGACGTGTCCAATCTCGACTGGATGATAGCCTCCCTCGGCATACAGGTCCAGCCGCTCCACGCCGTTGATCCATTTGTATTCAGGGGCCTGCGCCGCTGTCGAAAAGTGAAGCGATGTAGGAGAGCGACCCTGGGCATGGCGGAGCGGACACCGCAGCGAGGGCGCAGCTGGGACGGCAGCAACGCGCGAGACCCGGCGAGCAGTCGAGCGGCAAGCTTTGTACGCGGTAATACAGCTCCTTGGCAGCAGCATTCTAGTATAGTGGGAACGGGCGTGTGTGGTCAATGGCGTTGATGAGGATCGTGATGGAGGGAGGAGCTGTAGAGGAGAGCGGCCAGGTTGGCCAGAGAGGTGGTAGCCCCCAGCCTTGCTGGAAATCCACCACCAAGATTAAGAACCACCAATTTACAAACTGCAAATTTATCAGAAGTTTCTCTTTTCTCAATGAAATGCACTCCTCTCGACAGCACAGCTTTTTTAGGGCCGACTGGCCAAAGATGGGTTAGTTAGCTACAACTTGGAGTAAGTAAGTCCTATCCTAATAATTGAACCGGCGGTGGGATCGACAATAGAATGCTAGCCAGGTCGCTGCCTTACAGCTGAATATAGGCCTTGTCCCAATCAAATTTCACAGTCTCGTAATGGCCGAATTTAAACATGGACTCCATGCCGAGATCCTTGCGCAGCTCATTCAGCCCGACCGACAGCGTAATCTTCAGATCCTTGAGCTTCTTCCTGTCCACCGGCCTGTCATTGTCGTGAATCGCCGTCCACTTGAGATTCTTCTCCAAGTAGTTGCGGGCCGTCTCTCGGTCCACGCGATGATCCTTGTCCACCACGGCCGTCATCGGAATTTGCGCGCGCGAGAGGATGTGCTTCTGCTTCTGCTTGTAGCAGTTGGTGCAGGTGATTTCCTCCTCGCTGAAGCGCGCGCTGAAGGTGAAGACGTTGCCGATCAGACAATCCTGCTTTCGCCAGTGCACCTGCGAGTTGGGCTGGCCCAAGAAGAAGAGCAGGAAGTAGGGTGCGCCGTTCAGAGCATATCTGGAAAGTCATCAGTATCACCTTTGGCGGCCGTTGTAGACGATACGATACGTACCGATCATAAATGATGTTGATGACAGGGTCGAACTGCGGCGCCACCACTTCAAAGTCTTTTTTGTCAGGACCGTATCGCTTGTTAATATAGAGATTGCTCTTTTCCGGGATAATATCGCCAAACTCATCCGTCATTTCATTGACGTAGTCGTACGTGTAGTTGAGCGCGTCCGGGTTCCGGACCCTGTTGGAATCCCAAAAGTCCCCGGGCGTGTACGACACGTGGAACGGCTTGAGCGGCTCCTGCGCGCCGAATTCGTCAATCCCGCCCACGTTTCTTGTCCGGTGGAACCAGTTGGACGGGTTGGAGCATTGCCACAGGTGAAACAGCCGGTCAATGTTGCAGTGGTGCATCCAGAAGATGGGATCAAAGGCAGCGACTTCGGGAAACATCATGTGGCCATAGCCTTCTTTGACGGAAGAGCCGCCAACGTAGACCTATATCAAGACGATTAGTATGTCTCTTCATATCCAGAATCACAGTGACTCTGTAAAGAAGCATGGCTCACATGGATGCTGTTGTGGATTTGCTCCAAGTTCAGATACTCGCTGTCCGTTGCGCCGACGGCCTTTTCGCCCTCCTCTGGATCGTACTTGGTCGAGGCAAACCGAACGTATTTGGTAGCGTACTGTTGGGTGAGCAGGCGAAACACTGAGTCCTGGAGCGTTCGCTTGAATTTGTCCTGGCCCTTGAGGTTCCGGTTCACTTTGTCGACGTCGGTGTATCCCATCACCCACTTTCGCTCCGCGTCGCGTAGAGTGATGCCATGGCGACTGGTGCCGACGGGTGCTTCGAACTACAAGCTCGGTCAGTAACTTCCTGAAAATTCTCGATATACCGGGGACTGTGCATCATACGTCGTATGTATCGCTGTTGAAGACGATGCGATAGTCGCCGTACGAGTCGTCGCCCATGGGCTTCAGACCAGGCATCCGGAAGCGGTACATTGGGTTGTCAATCTTCTCCATTTCGGGGCGGCTTTCCTGTTTACCGTCCCAGGACTTGATCACCTCGATTTTCTCGCTAATGGCAATCTCAGGGAGACTAGTTTCGGCCGCCCAGTCCCAATACGGCAGACGCCAATCCTTTGCAGCAAGAGCCCAGCCACCAGGCTGCTTCTCACGGGTTCTGGCTTCCTCCATCATCAGGTCGCTGACCCGGCGCTAGATGGCCGTGTTAGTGTGTGACACGGGGACCAAGCGATTTCGGTACTTGCCTCAAAAAGCAGCATATAGACTCTGTGCCAAGTAGGAAACAAGTCGTCATTGTGACGGCAGTAAAAGCCGCCCTGGTCAGCTTTTTTGAAGTTATTGAGACGCGGGTCGCCTATGGGGATGATGGGCTGCCCCATGTTCCACGACACGTTGTATGGATGGCCGTGGATCCCGGCGATGCGGAAATAGGATGCCTGGTTTTCGGGACACATTTCTTGAAATGTCGTCAAGGCGCGGAGAAACAGCGACACCTGAAGACCTGTCTGGTAAGACGTCTTGGACTCGTTGTACCACATTCGCACGCAGCGACGGGTAGGGATTGGCTCTGTAGGGGAAATCTTGATGGGAATGACCGGGTAAGGACCTGGGTTCCGAATTAGAAACGTACATGGATGGGGTGTATGCGTTTAGGCTCACTGTTATCTTCCGCGATGTCGAGAACGAGGTACCCGGTATTCGCAAAAATCTCCCAGCCCTGGAAGCGAGCACAAAGGCGAACCGCGATGACATTGTTTGGCTGCATTTCTTGTCAGTCGGTCTCCAGAAAAGACTTGCCAGCCTGTACTTCTCACCTCGAGTGCCTTTAGAAATACTCGCCTCGTGTCCACCGTGCCGCCCTCGAGCCACTCAAACTTGGTCGAACCGACCTTGTTTGCGTGGCTCGTGGCAATCAGCTCTTGGCCGTCTGCCATCTTCTTGGGAGTCGTCGAGTTTTCGTTTTCGAAAATGGCCAACTGGAACCAAGTCCAGTTGCCCGACACTAAATCGCCGACCGAGCCCTGATCGTGCGATTCGGCAAACAATTTGACAGCACGAATCATGCGGATTGTTTGCGCCGTGAGGGGCTAGAAGCGTCAGTATTTGGTAGAACAAATGCACTGATGGATGATAGACGTACTGGTGTCTTGAACCAAGTCTCGGCCTGGACATCCTGGCTGGATGCCTTGACGTTGGCTTTGGTGGTAGACTTGACGACATAGCGGGTGTTGATCTTTGGGGGCTGGCTTTCCAATATGGGAAGCTTCTCAACCCCGGGTCGAGTGAGATGACTGAGAGTATCAAAGTCAGTCATTGTAGTTCAAATGTTGAATAAGCGATGTTTTCAGTATTTCTTTTTAGATTGTAAGTCGAGGTCGTGTAGCTTGTTGCTGGCACGTTGACACGTTGGCTTTATATAGACGTGTGGTCCTCCTTCCCACACCCGGGACGATGCTAGTTCCCAAGCTTCAGCATGTACTCTACCACAAGTCACTCAACAAGTTCAACATTGTATTTGGACTACATCCTCCTCTTGGGCATCAAGCTGCTGCATAGGGCTCCGACTGCACATCCACTCCAAATGCTAAAGAGTCATGTGCTTGATCAACTTTCCAGCTCGCCGTCCAGCTAAACTGGGGAACCAGCTGAAGTGTAGGTCAACATTCTGTAACTGCAAGAATACTTTATGCACCGGATACGTGGCGTCTCACATAGAGTCCCGGCAGTTGCAGTCGAGAGTGCCAAGGCATTTGAGCGAGGAAATGTAGAACATACGCGACGTCTTACAGCGGCTGTGAAGTGCAGTTTTCTGCAAGCCGATCTTGGCCACTTTTATATTTTCTATTTATCATTAAAGTGTAGGCGCCATAAATTTGTCGCTTGAAAATTGTTTACAAACTCGGGTCGACAGGTGTGGACGAAACCGGTTGACACCCGGCCACCTGTGCTCACTATTGGCGGGCAGAGTAATCTATGGCTAGATACAAGATAATAGCAGTAGTTTCGCCGATGTAAGTCAGCTTCTCAATTCACGATATACAGATGAATGCTCGTCTGCGTGGTTCTGCGTGGTTACGGAATCGGCCCTGTCGCAAACACATGCTACCTCGAGAAGGCTGCTCACGACGACGGAACTTTGCTGTGAATACTGATTCAGTAACAAATCTAATTACACAATACAGAAAGAGAGAACCGCAGAGGAGAAAGTGAAACACCAACGAAGTCCCAAACACGCCCTTTCCACGGCGAATCGGCCTCGTGATCTGCACCACCACAACAACCTGGAATCAGACCCCCCTTACTCTCAGTAACACTATATAGGCACTACCATGAGCTTTGTTAAAAAGGAGTATATTCACACAAAGTTATCAAGATATGGAGGGGGACAATAAAAGCCCATCAATGAAGAAAGGTCCTTTGTCGCCATTCTGGCGAGCAAAACACTGGTTACATCATTGTGCATCTTACTGACGGCGGATTAATGGCGCTGTCGCAAAACCTTATGCTGATTTCTGATTTCACCAACAGTGGCTTTTCCACCTTGTGTTTTTCCCTGGCACGTGGCCGCTCTACTACTTGACACTTGTCCGACATGCTTGTCAATGAGGCACAAGAACTGATGGAGTGACCGGACCAAGTCCGGGGTCTTAGGGGACGTGCCAAGTTTCGGCGAACACAGCCCGATTGTGTTGCAATAAGACGGAAAAAATGGGCTCTGCAGGACTTTGGGATACATGATAGTCATTTGGTGGCTTGCAGAATTCCTCACAACCGACACATATGGGCTGCCATCCATACTTTTACAAGATTGAGGGATTGCTGAGTAATGTGACTTGAACAGTTGCTCCAATGCGGCTATCATTTACGGGGTTGATCTACATTTGAACCCTCTCCGTCAGTGCGGGGGAGGCGACCGCAATGCACAGATGAGGATGGGGCAAAGCCGGCCGGCCCGTTTCCCGGACGGGGCTCAAGCGGGCGGCAAGACTGGAGAAGTAAGAGTAGCTAGCCTTGTCACAATTCTATGCTCTCAACACCTCTGTATTCCATGGCAAGATAGTCTCCTAGCCGCCTGAACTCGGCACATTGCCATCAGGGATGCCGCCGTGCGGAAAACACGTTTCTACGAGCCCCTCTTGACAATCCTCGGAGAGGGGTATTGTGTAGCCATCACCTATGCAATAAAAGTACGGTCGTAATGCGGACATGCAAGCAAGAGGCATCCTCTACAAGTAAATTGGGTCAGTGGCTGGCTGACGGGAGATTGTCACGGAACTGACCCCGTTGCCCGCTATTTGGCCACCCCGCTGAACTTGCCCGACAATAAATATATCTTACAGACACTACGTTTGAAGTTGAAGTAGTTCCTATACTTGCCATGGTATGGCGCATCGCTGCATGCCAAGAAATCACCCGGCACGCTTTTGCGTAGCGTCGGGTGATGCAGAAAGCCTACATTCGGTCTTACCATGGCCGCAACATTGTACGCAGTGTCGGCGTAGCATCTCCACGGGCAAATGAGGTCATGGATCTGCGCCTGGAGAAAATACTATTTGCATGTGGCTTGCACTGCCAAGACCTATCGCTCAGCTGGCAATCCCACCGAGTGAGCTCGACGGGGGCAGCCTGATCTTGGGTTCGGCAGACAGTCAGTCTGGTGCTGATGTCATTGGGCTTCTGTTCGGATATGGCAGGCAGTATCAACCGGCGCGTACATCCCATCAATTTTCGCTGGTACATTTCGGCCCAATCAAGCTATACTGTCCAAGTCAGTGGGAATAGAAACAACACAGAATGGAGAGCTGCGGCGGGCAGAGAGGAAGTTCTCGAGGGCATCAAATTGTGAACAGGGCGTACTAGCTTTCACGTACCACGTAAACTAATAATGTAAAAAGCGTAATTTGACCTTTTATTGCCGAGGAATGTCATTTTTGTCCTGGCTACCGATAAAAACACTGGAATCGCTGTCTGGTCGAGCTGATCAGTCGTGTGCTCGCGGGGCCTCGAGATCACAACGAGCATGTCTGTCCTAAAAGATGTTGTACCAAGATAGACGAATTAGCTTCATGTCCCTTCTTTCCAGTTCCTCTTTCAGTGCTGCAGGCGTCAGAGCTCTGGCTGCAAGGTCAACGAGCCAAAGCAGGACATTTCGCTCCGACTGTTGTGGTAGCCGCGCGGCTCCAAATGGCGAATGTGCGAATCGAGGCCGTGACACGCGTGAGGTAAGATTTCCTTCAAAAACAGTGAATAACCTAGCCTGTTAACTCTTGATGATGGGATCCATCACAGGTATTGCTGTCATGGCACGGCGCAACCCGACTCCATCATGAAGCTACAAGGCAAGGCAGTCGCATCCCGCGAGGAAGCTGCACGGAAGTGACGAACCACTCATGCATAAACAAATGAACTCTACAAACCCGGTAGATGGGTCGTTTTCCAGATAGATTACGCATCTGCATCATCTTATTTCCGCAGCATCTTGCCTCGACCACAGACAGTCGATCGACTCCCAGTCCTCCCCCGATCAATCAACGCCACAAACTGCTCAAACTGCCTCACAGAGCCAACAGCCATCCATGTCTCACTTTATGAAGCTCCCTTCGGAGATTCTCCACCGCATCATCGAGGCCACGTCCATCTACGCAAAAGTCAATGCCCTTTTACCGGCGGAAAAGTGGTACCGCCGGGTCGTCGACCGCGCATCGCTCTTCAACCTCGCGCTGACATGCAGACGACTGACCGACGTGGCGCTTCCGCGGCTATACCAGTCTCCGACTACCATGAACTATTCCCGCTCCCAGAGTCATGGCACCGCCATGATCCATACCCTCTGTAGCCGGCCCGATTTGGCCGCGCACGTCGTCGAGCTCACCCTAGGCGGCGACCTCTGGGGGTTTTACAGGGAACGCACTGGTGGCCTAAATATGAACGAGGGACCCGAGAGGTGGCGGTGGCAGGTTTCCCCAGACCAGGCCACGCTCTTCAACCAGGCCTTTCGCTACCATGGCATTGCTGACGGTGGCGCGGATGATCTCTGGGACAGCACCAATGATGCGATGGATGGCCAGCAACTCGCCACGGAGCCGTATCGTATCGAAGCCGCCAAGGCCCCCGGCGATGAAATATGTACCCATGCATGGTCCAACAAGGCCTGCAGCGCTCTCGCGGCCCTGGCCATTGTCAAATCGCCCAACCTGCGCCGCGTCATGATATCAAGTCGGAGCTGGAGGCTTCCGCGCACTGTGAGGCGATGTCCGACATTGGAAAGTCTGCAACGAGTGTCTTGGACGTGCTTTACTGATGAGAGGGGATTTCGCCTTGATAGCAGCTTAGATTGGCTGGTTGCGGCCGCACCTGAGCTTCAAATTCTCAACCTTTGGCCCCTCTACGGCATCGGTGACATTTTGCCTTGCCTCTTGACGGATCTCTCCGTCATAGACGTTCATCTGGGTGAGAATAGCATCCGGAGCATGTGTCGGGGGTTTCCCAAGCTTCAGCGCCTGACGTTCGTCAGTAGGCATTCCGCGTCCGGGGAGGGCAACGCCACCTGTACATTTATACTCGGTTGCCTGGTCGAGACGTACAAAACAAGCCTTGAGTACTTGTACATGGACTGCACCAAGAATGTACCGGAATTTGGTGCCGCAAGCGGATCACTGGCTCAACTTACGTCCATGACTGCACTAACCCAACTGATCCTGGTCGGACCACTCACTCATTGGGTCACCGGACAAAACGAAAGGATGTTCTGGGGCAGTCTTTTGGCGCCAAACCTGGAGAACCTTAGGTTGCGAGACGTCACGGGTCATTGGAATGCACTCCCACTTCTGTCAGCCATCGATTCCACCTGCCCCAAAATGCGCAAGACGACTGTTGATTGCGATACCACACCCAGAGACCACAAAGCGTTGGATTGCTTGGTCGGCGAGGTAGGCCTGAAATATGACTTTTGCATCACCCCCATCCCAGTTTATCGTGCTCCGTCAACTCAGAGCGAAGAAGACAATAGCGATAACGATGGCGATGATTCTGGCAGTGATGGCAACACCTTCGAGATGTGAAGAATACGGGGTCAAACTCTGGCGAAGACGACGATAGCGATGGCGATGAGAGGCTAATGATGAGAACGGCTTCCACATACATGAATAATAGTGTAACAGTATAGAGCCGCATGTATACATCCAGCGACCTAGTTCCAGCGACCCAGTAATAATACAAAATGACAGTTGCTTTAATACACACCCCCTTTTTTACCACATTGTTTCCTCCACCACCTTCTTCTGCTTGGTACTCTTAATCTTCTCCTTGCCCGGCACCCTGAAGTACAGACTCGGCGACTCGCCCGGTTTGAGCTGGTGGCTCAGGTACCCCCTGTGCGCCGGGTCTCTGTAGTACTCTATGTCCTCTCGGCCGGTCGGATCCGGCAGCCTGTACCGGAACCCCTTGGCCATGTCCAGCACACTCTCCACGTGTTCCTTGCCCACCGGCAGCGGCACGTCGGTATTAATCGACTCGCCCGTCAGCAGCCTCTTGATGGCCAGCTTAGTGTAGTACCGCGTGACAACCTTGCCGCCGGCGCCCTCGATGGCGGTAATGGCCGCGGCCGAGATGCGGCTGACCATGACGTCGATGGGCTGCTTGAGGCACTCGGCGCCGCGCGAGAGGATCTTGACGCCGTCCTTGACGCTCCCGAGGAGGCCGCACTCGATGAGCTCCTTGGGGGAGATGCGCCGCGTGGCGTCGAGACGGCCCTGGTCGATCCACGACTGGATCTGGTCGAGGTTGACCTGGGAGAGTTGGGGTGCGCGCCTGTGGGTTTTTGTTAGACTAAAACTCTTTCGCTACCGGCGGCAGCAGCGAGTTTGTGACTGCGGCCTCCTGGGATTCTGAAGAAACAAAACATACCAATTGGTAAACCCCTTGCGGCCGTGCTTGACAATCAGCGGCGTCTGACCACCCTGGAACCAGGGCCGGACGTGGCCGTGCTGGCCCTGGCCTTTGTGACCGCGGCCTGACGTCTTGCCGTGGCCAGAGGACGGGCCGCGTCCTACTCGCTTGCGCTCCTTGACGGCGCCCTTGTTGGGCGTGAGGTTGGCCAGGATGGAGATCGGTCGGGACTGGTGCTGCGGCTGCATCGAGAGGTGAGCGAGGCAGGCTGTCAGCGAAGAGACTTGTGTCGCTGGCCACGCGCGGCACGCAGCGGCAATGGCATTGTGGGCGAGCAATCTCGGCGGCATGGTTTCGGTACTGTTTTCGCGCCGCTGTCGCAATTCGCTTTTTGTGGTTGTGTCGTACTGAGAAAGCTGCTCGCCAGACAAGCCGTGATTTTTTGGGTCAGGAGGAGACCGGCCCACCCGCAGTACTGATTGGCTGGTACCTTGGTGCTTAATAGGACAGGGTAGTACCTACAGGCTCGGCCATCACCAATGCCTCCTCGAACAGCCATGAAAAGAGCAGCATAAAATAATTAACTACCTATAACGAATTCACTTCTTGGAAGCAAATTCCTGTTGATACAGATATTTCTAGTTTGCACTTTTTCAATCCCAATTGAAGCTCTTAAATAACATTAATAATCGCTATTCCAAAGTCATCCTCTAATTACAACCCTTTCTGGTCCGGGTTTTTCGCGCCATGCCTCTCTCAACACGCAAATAGTACAAAACTTTCCGTTCCACTCCCCAGGTACAAAAATGCAGCACGAAAATAACAGACTCTGCTTCCCCGTTATCCGCCCAGGTAAAAACAATAGGTGTGGTCTATAAGGAAGGTAGCAATCTCTTTCTCCGGAGAGAAACGACTGCTCAACGGCTAAATCTGCAAGAAGCAACGTAACTAATCCTTGTTTCCAATCCTAGAAGAGGCTTTCCAGTAGCCAATCCCATCCAACTCCGTTTCTTGAAAGAGGCCATTTTCTGCTTCGAGTATGTGCAATGTGGAAGAATAGAACGCCGCGCACTAGCCCGTGTGATACTTGCTCCGTCTCTGCCTTCGCCCGATGCAATCGTAAACAAAATACCCCACAGACTGTGACATAGCAATAAGCAGTAAAAAAGCGTGGCCCGGGAAATAAAAGAACTCCGCTCATTATGTGAAGAAGGGTGAGTCGTCATATCCAAAAGGTAGGAGCATCTAAGGGCTGGCCCAGCCTCCAGCAACGTCGACCCATTCGGCCATACATGAGCCTTCTTTGCCCTCAACATCGACAATGTCTGTGTCACAGCGGCAGCGGCAGCCAACGCCGTTCTCCTGAGGTTCGTCGTACTTGCTCCAGTAGTCGTCTTCCTCTTGGCGTTTCTTTTCGTCCTTGGTGTTGGGGTCGAGGTATGGGATAGGAGGGAGTTGTCGGGCCTCGGGGGCGTTGGCAGGGCAGTGCTGGATCGTGGTGTGACGGTAGCCAATGTCGCGGAAGTAGTGGACATCGCTAGGGCTAAGAAGAGCACCAGCAGCAAGAGAATGGATAGGAGCATCACCCCACTACAATCACAATCATTAGCTTGCCCGTTTGACGATAGTGGTAGAGTCAATATCAACTTACGCGCTCCATCCAGAAGCCACCACTGCGGTCGAGCGTCTCGAAGAAGTCTTGGTACTCCTTGCTGCGAAACCAGCTTAGACGGGCAATTTCAAAGTTGGACCAGAAATGGCACATGTTGTAGCTGTCGCCCTCCATGGTCTCGGGGTCAATGTCGGGCAGGGCGCCGCTGCCAGGCTCGCTCTGCGAAATCTCTTCGGGCAGGACATCCTTGATGACTTCGGGCTGCTTCTTGCGGGGTTCTAGGAACATTTCCCAGAGTCCCTTGGAGGTGATGTTGTTATTTCGCATGTAGGCTGAGGCATAGCGGAAGACATTGGGAACTGTTTCACGGAGCTCCTTGATAGCAATCGTGAAGCCGTATGTCTTTTTCTGCTCAATCATCTTGAGGAAGGGGTCACTGATGGGGTTAGTGCGGGCGACATTGGAGGGCAGAAAGGAACATACTAGGTGATGTCGCAAAAGTAGGTGATCTCGGGCTCAACGCGCCAGTACCATTCATACTTGAGTAGGAGAGGATGGTTGAAGAAGAACCTGGGTTGGTTAGCATTTTGGACGCACGCAGCGTAGCGGGAGACATACCCAGAGTAGAAGCGGCACATAAAGTGGTAGCTTTCGAGTCCACCGTACATGACAGCATTATCACCTTGCTTGGCGATACCCTCTTTGGCGACCTTGGTGTCGATCCAGTCAGGGAAACCCCACATTTCGGGGCCGACCTTGCCAAACTCGACAGTACCGGAGGTGTGATTGCGGATGGTCTCCTTGAAGGTCTCGTTAAAGTCACCGTCATTGAGGAAGACATAGGGGTAGTTGAACCAGCGGTTGAAATGACGCTCAACGGACTTGATGGACTGAAGGACACCTTCAAGCTCCTTGTTTCGGGCGAGGACGACAAAGGTGGCATTGGCTCTGGGTTGCTTGTTGTCGGGGGGTTGGCAGCCGGTGAGGAAGACTTTGTCGTATTTTTCACTGATTTTTCTTGGACATGTTAGCTTCATCATTGCAGGAGAGGAGCAATCAACAATCGAACAGTGCATACCTAATGGCTGGCGGTGCTCCAGCTGGGACGAGAATGCTGCCATTGTTGTTGGGATGGCGGACGAAGAGGACCAAGATAAGGATGACGACAATCAGAGGAAAGAGGATGACGACGCCAAGAGGCACAGAAACGGCCGAGTTTCCTCGCAATCGCAGCGGTCTCCGGAAGAAGGCAAGACGAGCAGCCCATCCTTTTTGCCTGGCACCGCCTCTGTTCTCGTCGAGCGTGGGCAGCTCGAGCTGGGCCGTGGGGATCATGCGCTTGGCCCTATGGAAGAGATCCATGGTGGGCGGCAGAGGGAGAGAGGATGTGTGTAGCGGAGGGGATCAACAAAAAATGAAAGCGAAAGCCGCCAATTTCAGTGTGCCGGCCCTATTCGTATGCTTCTCGAGCGTGGGGCATAGGCGCAAAAGGGGATGTAGTTTGTCGGGTTCAGGGGCAGGGGAGCCCGTGTTGTCGACCGGGGGCGTGCAGACGGATATCAACGTCGCGACGAGTCGAATTGTATCACACTGGGTCCCGGGTGATAAGATTCGATCGAGGAGAAATGGCGTAGCAATGTTGGACCGCGTGGCAGATGGGTGCGCCAAACGGGAGGCACGGGTAAACGGCTCGCAACCAAGGACGAGGGGCTCGGGAGCGCCTCACTGGTGTGGACGAAAAAGATGGGCGTATTGAAAACGAAGGGAAGAAGAGAAGAGAAGAGGCGAGGCGCACAAGTGTTCAAGCTAATGGACAAGACAATGAATGCTCTTGCAGGCTGGATACTCGAGACACCGCCAATGCAAGGCCGCTGGGAAAGTTGCAGGACAGCAAAGCAGAAAAAGAGATGAAGAGGCAGAGATGGGATGCTGGATCCGCAGTTTCGTGCTAGCTGCTCTGTGACTGGACAGAGTCTTTAGGAACCTAGGAGCCAACGCAAGAACGCTAAGCTGTCTGGGGCGTTTTGCTCGCCAAATGGTCAAGGCCGTTGAAATAAAAAAGAGCTCTCTAGTAGGTAACTAGTTATGATATTCCCATTGCAGTCCCAGTTCTTCCGAATTGATTTGTCTCTGCTGTGCCTCCCATGGATTCCTCGGGGTCTTGTCACTCATCAGATCCCTGCATTTTGGTCATAGCGGGCGTCCTCAGGTCAAAGAATGGGCCTAGGGGGCATCGCGCAATTGGCTCACCAGATAAAGATTATGTAACCTTGAATACAGCGTGTCGATCCGATTATAGAATAAGCAACAAACCAGCTTGCTTTCATTACACACGCAATTATCAGCACGAGAAGGAAGGAGTAAACGCCAGAACCCGGCAATAGGTAACATACGGCTAGGGCATAAAAATACAAATCCAGAGCATTCCTGCCGACGCCTGGCCACACAAGTACCTGCACCACTCGTAGGTACCATACACCTAACCTGGAGGACAGTTATGTCATGCACGCTAGTTACTGAGAACGGCTTCGTTTTTGTACACCCCAACTCCGAATTCACACTAGTAAGAGGCCGAGGAGCTAGTCTTACCGTTAATAAGGAGAGGACATTGTATGTAGTCAGTCATGTCTAGTGTTTGCCTGGCTGATATCAGATGCCAACTGTGACCTGTGTACTTGCCATCTGGGTTTCAACTAGGTAACAAAGCCAGCGATAAGATTTTTCCTCACCAACTTCTTCTACCTGATAAGACTATTTCTTCGCATGTTTGCTCTACCACCGAATGAGACGAATGTGACAAAGCTCTTCAGCGTGGTCTCTACTGCATGACCGCGACTTCTGCGAAAGGGCGGAATGGCGAGCTTATCATCACCGGCACCACTATACAACACGGAAATTGCCGAAAATGCCTCTCGTGGGATTTGTCGTTGTCGCTCGATTGCCTTACGATTGTGGTGATGACAGTCTGCGTGACCGAATCTGGTACAACAAGACCAGTGGCCAGAAGCGACCAGGTCTTTGTATCCAAAGCCCAAAGGTCATTGAATGCCATCGGAGGACATCAGCTTAACCTACTGGAAAACGCGTTGAACTCAAGGTACTGAGCCGGAGAAATCTTATTCCGTCGGTTGACCAAAGGTCGCTGTGGGCACTGAAGGCCGAGCATTGAACAGTGGACCACACCAGGCTGGTGATGCGCCAATCCCCAAACTTCACTAGTTACAGTTTGTTCCTCCAATTTGCAGCTTCGTCCTTGACACCCGTCTGTCGTCACCGACCCAATTGGCAGCGCATATTCGATCACAGGCCACGGCGCACCACCCGCAACCCGATTTTCATTTTTTGGTTCAGCTTCTGTGCCCGAGCATACACACCTTTCGAACGCCATGCGTGGCCGCCAAATCAGACCCGCGCGGGTGCTGCAGAGCGTCCAGGAGGAGCTCAAGAGCACCGTCATGGGCAGCGACAAGACGTACAAGCCGCCCTGGCTCAACATTGTCTCCTCGGTTCCCCCGTCCGAGACGCTCATCCGACCGATCCCCACGCAGCACGCCACCGCCTTTGGCGGCAGCAAAAAGGCGCGCAAGCCGCACAACATTTACCGCCCGCAAAAGATCGTCTACATCGAGGACAAGCTGCGTGCGGCCTTTTACAAGGACCACCCGTGGGAGCTGGCGCGCCCGCGAATCATCCTCGAGTCGGACGGCAAGGACAGCCAGCGCTGCGACTGGAGCAAGGGCGTGCGCCAACCAGGCGTGGCCCTGACCGGAGAGAGGTAAACTGCTACCCCCCCCCAGCCCTGCTTGAAAAGAACTGGCTTTACTAAACAACGGTGTGTGCTGTAGTGTCGTTCAACGCCAATTGTATCTCATGGAAGCCGGGCAGATGACACAGAACAAGGCCTACGATACGGCACGCCATGAATTCTACAAGTTGCGCCAGGCTGAGGAAATCGAGCGCAGGGTCGCCCTCGAGGAGGCCCGACACGTCGGCGCCTACTTTGGCAAGACAAGAGGCGACGTGGGCATGATGCTCGAGGACCACGAGTTCGAGAACTGGAAGGTTTGGGCCGGCAAGGAGACGGCAGCGCGGCAGGCGCGCGAGGCCTCGGAGGTGGAAACGTTTGACCCCGAAGATGCCCTGTCTAGCACGGAGGCAGGTCCTGCCGGCTCTGCTGAGGCGCGGCCGTCAGCATAATAAGCCGCTCGCTTGGGGAGAGGCAGAAACGACATGTGCTTTCGAGCCAGAATGAATAGCATCACATCAGGGGTCAGCTTATAGATAGTGTACAATATGTGTATTAAGACCACAATTTTCAAGACCACCTCACCCAAGGTCCAGCCCCATCAGTGCTATATATCTTCTCGCCTTGCATTAAAGACCAACTGTCCCACATCCCGGACGCCGTACCCAGCAGCAACTTGCGCGTGCTGCACCGCGAAAAAGTCCGCCAGCCCGGTGTACAGAAGCAGCCTCCCTGTGAGCGACAGCGTCGAGATGCGCGCCCACGACTCGATGTACACGAAGCGCATACTATCCTGCGGCACCACCCACGCGATTTTCAGCACATGAATGACCAGCGCGACAAAGAAGCCCGTCGCAGGCCCGTTCGAAAACACCAGCGACGGGTGCTTCCGCCGCCCGCTGCCCGCCGGCCGCCGCAGCAGCGCCGGGACAATGTCCAGCACGCTGCGCAGCGCGCTCGCCGGCGTTGTCAGCAGGCTCTGGTGGACGCAGCGCGCACGAGCGACGTGCACCACGTCGTGCGTGCCCGGGTCGGTGCCGCGGGCGGCGCAGAGGCTGGCGAGGGAAGCCTCGTAGTCGCGCGCGTGGTGCGCGGACATGGCGTCGCCGGAGGAGACGAGGTACCGCCGGTGGAAGCGGGTGAAGTCGCACGCGCCGTCGTCCATCATCATGAGCATCTCCCGCGTGTGCCCGCCGGAGCCGAGCACGAAGAGGTGGTAGTCGTCGCGGCGGCGCGGCGCGCTGGTGAGAGGCGAAGAGGGCCACTGGACTTGGCGACGGGCGGCGACGAGCTGGATATGGCGGACCTTGAGGAGTATGTAAGATGAGATGCATATTTTTTGGTATGGTTTAGCTGGGGGGAGGTGTGCATACGGTGATGAAGATGCCGGCCTGGATTGTGAAGGCGATAGTGGTGAGGAGGATGACACGCCATGAAAAGGTTGACAGAGAGAGGCCAATGACGACGGCGAGGGAAGTGGCTGCCAGACTGCCGACAAGCAGTATGCTCATCGTGTAGCTGATTTATCAATGGTTGAATTCATTAGGGTGCTAGGTGTTTAGCAGAGCCTGGGTAGGTAGGCGCTGGTGTTTGCACGAAACGTGGCAGCGCTGCGTCAGAAGCTTTGGTGCTCGTGAAGCGGTTGAGGGACAGAATAATAGCTACTTCATTAGATTAAATGAGAAACTTCCAAGTCTCAGTCAGTCTGCTTGGCTTGCTGAAAAAAAAAGCCTTGAATATGATGCAGTGATGCTCAGGGAAGTCTTCAAGTGTGATGATGTTTGGCTTAAATCTAGCTGTTAGACATCACAGTGGGTCGCCGTTCGACTTGGATTCAGGCAAATTCTCCACGTACAAGTGCATCACTTTATTTCATCCAATTATTCTTTTCACAGTTTCTTATTACAATATCATTCCAAGGCACGCCATCTCCTCCATTTTCTCAGCAATCCTCGTCAGCCCCCAAAGCCAGCCTCTTGATCCCGCGATACAGCGCGTACTCCTTGTCCACAATCGCGCGTGTCACCTCGGCTGCCGTTTCCTCGACGAGCCTGTCCACGCCCTCGCCCGTGAGCGCCGAGCATTCGTAGTATTTCGCCTTTACATATTTCGCCTGCCATGCCGCCTGCGCGGTCGAGACACACGCCGACGCCGCTGCGACAGTATGCATCGACGCCGACAGTGGGAGCTGTTGGTAGTAGTAGCCGAGACTGAAGCGCCGCGCCGAGGCGCTGCGATGACGAAGGTCTTTTTTGGTGCCGAGGAGGCGGAGCGCTGGCGGTAGGGGCTTTGATTTCGAAAAGAGACCATCAGCCGTGAATTTCCACTGCATGGCGTGTTAGTCGGGTGACGAAAGCGACAGATCGCAGGCGGACGCGTACCCAGGCAACAATCGCCTGTAGAGACGAGGCGTCGCTTATATCGAAGCAGAGAAAGATGACATCCCAGTGGATATGTGCCAGTAGCTGCACGGTCGCGAGGTCTGGCGCGCCGGAGGTATCCCAGAGCTCAACGCGCGCGGCGCTGTTGCAGCGCGGCTGATGAGTGTACGTCTCATACCGCGTGCGCGGCATGACTGATGTCTGTTCTCCACGTTAGCACAACACTGTTCCCACGATATTGACTGGCAGATCCGGACATGCATCTGGGAAGTAGCCATAGCGAATGCGACTGAAAATAGGTTAATCAAAACTGCATATGCTAAGACCGAAAGCAACATACTAGAGAAGCGAAGTCTGACCCGAGGACGGACACCCGACGAAGAGGAAATTTAGATGAAGCGGCCTCGATAGAACCGGTTCAACGACCACAGACGGCCGACAGACAGACACCACTGCCTCGTCCTTGTCGTAGCCTTGGCCGTACTCGTCCTCAAACTCGTCGCGGGTACGCTTCTTGCCGCGCCGCCAGAGGCCCGTGAGGCCCGTGAGGAAGCCGCCCCCGCCCCGTTTCTTGGCCGTCTTGGTGCGCGAGGATAGTGCCGTGTCCGGACGCTGGTAAATGGTCGACTCGTCGTCGCTATCGCAGCGCTGCCGCTTTGGTGGAAAGAGCCTGGCGCGGAAGACACTGAACCTAGAGGCGGGTCGTTCTCGTTCTTCTTCAGGAGATTCATGCTCCCGGAACGTCTGCGGGAAACTCCTAGTTAGCCAATTGCACTCATTTGTTGGGAGGAAAAAAAGCAAAGAGGTCGACGAGACCAAGTACACACCAGCCGAGTGACGGGCCGCTCCCCAAACCCATCATTAGCGAATGGGTCTTCGCGCTCGAGGCGGCTGGGCACGGAATGGCGCCATGAGTCAATGTCAATGGCCGAATCGTGGTCACTCATTTGCAGCAAAGATGATAGAGAGCAAAGTTTTCAGTTTCTTGTGGGGTTTCGAAGGAGAAAATGGATGAGCCGGATAACATGGCCAGTGCAAAGTTGGCTAAGCTAACATTCAAAAACAGACGGGCCGTCGATGTGCGTTTGCGTAATAACAGGCCGTGCAAAACAAACGGAAAATCCTGCTCCTCCCGTTGCCCTCTCTACCTAGATACCCAAATGTTCTCGTCATGATTCCGTTTCTACGAGTGGATAGAGTTGCTGTCCCAGGTTCTTGAGGTCAGCCCTCTTGAGCCTCTCCTCGTCCAGCACCACCACATCCCGCGGGAACCACGAATCAAGTGTCCCTGCTGGCCGCCCCGGCACCTTGGACATATTCAGCTTGTCATGTCCCGCCATCATAATGGCCGCCGCCGCGCCGCTCAGCCAAGCCCACACCATGCCGTGCCCGTTGAAGCCCGCCGCGATCCACTCGCCCGAGCCCTCCACGCCAGCAACGCCCGCGCCCGGGTACGTATTCTGTCGTTCCGTAATGTTCTGCGGAACCGGGCCAACAAAGGGGAGGTTATCGCCGGTGAAGCCCATGATGCCCGTCCAGTCCCTCTTCAAGCCACCCGCTGTCGGGCTGCCGCCGCCGCCCCAGTTGGGCTGAAAGACGGTGGGCATGATGCCACGGACATGCACCAGCGGCAGGGCATCGCGCTGGCTGTCATCCCACACACCGAGAGAGTCGCAACCGTTTAATCTGCTACGGAGGAAACCCCCACCGACCATGACATCACCGGGCGAACCGTCGCTGTTGTCTGGCCTCTGCGTCATGTAATCATAGCCGGGCTGGTAGACAGTCCCCCAGGAACGGTTGCCATGCGTAGTAGGGAAAGTAGCGCCGCCGTCTTGCGCAGACATGCAGCCGCGGGAGCCTGTGAGGCAGCTCCGTAAACGGGGAATCAGGCTCGGGGCGTACGCGTTTGTGGCATGGAGGACGTGGCGGGCACGGATGGTGCCTTTGGATGTCTTAATGGCGTACGGATGCTGAGGCGAGTAAGCGGCGATTGAGATGTTCTCGACCGGCGTGTTGCTGAGTAGGACGAGCTCCGGGTACTTGTCAACGAGCGCTTTCCATGCGCCCGTGACCAGACGGAATGGAAAAGCTGCGCCAGCCGGATATGAGAGCGCGCCAGTAATCAAGTCGTTACAGCCAAACTATCCTTGTCAGTATCAGCAAAACTACTATTACTCGACGCGGACTCACCCTTTTGCGTGCTTCTTCGCTCGACCACACGTTGATATTCGTCTCGGGCACATTCTTCTTCAAGTCATCCACTAGCATCTTGGCCTGCTCGAAGTCCTCCTGTACCAGAAACATGTCCACCGTCTCAACATCCCGCACCTCGCCCGCGGGAACCTCGCGCCCAACCTCCTTCAGGATCTCCACGTGGCGACGCATAAAACGGAGCACGTCCTTTGCCTTGGCCACCGACCCCAACCGCTTCTTGAGCTCCGCGAAGTCCCTGTACGGCGCTGACTTGATGTGCCCGCCGTTGCGCCCCGTCGCGCCGGCGCACACGTCGCGGGCTTCGAGCGCCACCACGCGCAGCGGCATCTCGGTGCGCTGGTCTTGGCTGATCTCGAGCACCGTCCGCGTTGCCGCGAGGCCCGCGAGACCCGTGCCGATGATGACGTAGTCGGCAATATCCGGCAGAGGGTGCGCGTTCAGGTTCACCGAGGGGAACGGCGGGTCGTCCATCCAGTACGAGGCGGTGGCATTGGCCACGGGCACAGCGGCATTGTGTAGGGCCCGACCGAGCATCGCATTGTAGCCCGCACCGAGCTGCGCCGCAATCTAGCGCATTTCGTGAGTTCAATTCTAGAAATAATGCAATGTATGAGTACTCACGATATCCATATTGCTCAGCGTACAGCAGTTGGTGAAGAGTAGGGATATTCACACACTTCTTGCGCAAGTCTACCTATCAGCCTTGTACCGTGCTACATTCCTGGGCGGCCGCCTAGGTAGAAGCTGGGGAAACGGAGAAAGAGCGCAAGCACAGACACAAGACCTTGTAACACAAGTTCCCTCCACCAATGCGCAGGTGTGGCTAGGTTGGGGGCTGACGCGACATCGTGCGACTCTGGAATGAAAGCTGCACGGGACAGCCACATATGACCGACCTCCTGCACACCCCCGCACTCACAACGGCAGTATCAGCATTAGCCAGGTCGAATCAATCCCAAAAGTGTGGTCGCGACATATCCGTCGGCATTCCATGATGCATGGGGAACAAGGAGTTACGGAAGCGAGTTCGTGCCAGCTCCGAGCTGTTCATCAGGGCACCATCGCGCAATTACGTACTGTCCGCCACAACGCGGCCGAGCTACACACGGGCGTCGACTTCAAACCACGCGCCAGGTATGGTACAGAAAAGTTAGTCACTCATCACATAATACGCAACAATAACAAGCATGTATAATCAGCTAAAGCAACTACCTAATTCATTGAAGCAAGCAACAGGCCACCGCAATAACAGGCATGTAGGGTTTGCGACACGCGCATTGACTTCAGCAGCAGCCCTGAACACCTTGGGCAGGTTACAGACAAAATCATCTTCTAAGATAGCAAAATATGCGCCTAAAATTCTATGCGTAGTGGGGTATTTCTTTCCTCTCAATTTTTTCCGTGCCTTTACAAACCATGTCTGCTGACCCAAAGCCGCTGCTTCTTGTGAAACGGAAAAGCACAACACAAAACAAAACAATCAACTTGTATGCCTTCCTTTCCCGCCCAAGCCATTCTTCCGGGAGATTTGTACCATTGCTGCTGTTGCTTGCCGACGCGCGCCAGTGTCGCTCACCGTCTTCTCTCTTTTTCTTGTCAAATTGAACGCCGCCCAAACTTCCCAAATCAAGATTGAAACAATTAACCGCCGTGCAACGGAAACAAACAGAGAGACTGTCCCAGTCTCCTCAAATAGGGATAAAAATAGAAATATTGTGAGCATCAGCCTAGACGCTGACCATGCCCACATCCTCCTCAATATGCAGACCTTCAAGATCCCGGAGCTCCAGCACACCGCGGCCCAGCGGATCCAGACCGAGTTCAGCGCGCACATCTTGCTGAATTTGCAGAAAGTACAACTTGAGGCTATGCAGGCCCTTGAGGAACCCGCCGTCTGCCTCGCCCGGATGCTGCGGCGGGCACGGCTTGTCGTCAATGTTGTCAAACGGTGTGACGCTGTTGGCAAAGTCGGCCACCTTGAAGTCGACCTCCTTGAGATTCCGCTTACGGCGTCGTGGCGACTCCTCGGTATCCGTCGCGGCGTCTGTTGCAGACTCGTAGACGGTCTCGTCGCCGGCTCCGTCGTCCGACATGTCGCCATCGTAGAACATGAGCAGACTGGCGGCATAAAATCGGTAGCCGCATAGACCTTGGACAATATTTTCTAGCTGCGCCAGCTTGCGCAATATAACGGGTATGTGGCGCAAGATGCTCTGCAGATCAACGCCGTTGTACAGGAACATTTGCAGGGCGTCTTGGAATTCGCTGCCGGCCTTGACCCTGCGGCCAAAGTACTTGTCCTGGAAGTCATAGCTCTGTGTCCTGTTGTTCCAGACTTGCAAGCCGCAGATGCGCACACCAAGCTCTTGAGAAGTAGTTGTTTTGCATTTTTCTTGCTGCGACTTTTGCTTCTTCGGTGTAGCCTCGACGCCATACTGACGTGTACCCATCTTCAAGTCCATCATGCAGGGACGCTTCATGCCTGCAGTGAGGTCTTCCAGCAACAAAAAGTACTCAATGCGATCACGCTGTGATTTAGCTTCCTTGGGATTCACGGGTCGCGGGATCTTCTTGAATTCGACAGTGGGACTGGGGAGCTCGGAAGCGACTGTGGAACATGCTGTAGACGAATGGTCAAGTTTCTGGGGGCTGTGCGTGGATTCCACAATGTCGGCTTCGAAAATGCCTTCCTCGTCGCCGTTCTCGTAATTTCCATTGGTTTCTAAAGAAGATTTGCCGTCTTCTTTGGCTGTCTTGTGGCTGTCGGGATGATAATCGGCGTCATCTGCCTCTTCGTAATACCTGAGGTTTCCTCTTGACTCACGCACGTCTTGCGGCCTTCGACGGAGCCCGCCGGCAGAGTATCGCCGCTTCTTCTTAGCAGCTAGAGGGTTATTCTTTAGAATTTCTGGTTCCGGGGCACTGGTTCCCGTGACATCCTGAACATCCTTTTCTAGCTCGGGTCCAGCAGACAGTAGCAGCGAAGTTGACTCCCCTAGGTCGCTTCTAGTCTCTGTTGGTAAAGACGGTGGCGGCGGACCAATGGCAGCCGCTGCCGGAGAGCGTTCTTTTATTGGCTGGACACGGCCCAAGTTCGGATCCGAGTTGCTCGGACGAATCAATCTCTGCAGAGTCGGTCGAGGGATAGAGCGCTGGTGAGGACGTCGGTGTTTCTGAACTTCGACGGGCTCCTTGAGGAATACATCGTTGAACACTTCGTTGCGTAGTCGCTTGTTGATTGTTGTTGCGCCCCAGCTGTTGGGTCTGTTATCAAGAAACGGCCGCTGGCTTGTTGTCCACGATGCCTGTGGCGATGTTTTGGCGCCCGAAGCGCTTCTTCTTCGGAAATAATCTGGCGGCGGTGTTGGCTGTAGTAGACTTCGTGGAAGAATATGCTTGTTGTCGTCAAACGTGACAGTGGGTATTTGCAGAGCCGAATTGGCAAGTGACTGGCTAATGATCCTGTTTGGAAGAAGTCCGTTGAGTCCAGAACCATTCATAGTAGTCGTCGCCTCGGCACCATTAGTGTTAGCCAGCTCTTCCGCAGCTGCAGCATCCTGAACCTTTTTACGCTCTGCCACTGCTTGCTCTTCCTTTTTGGACAGGCTCTTGCGTCTTGGCTGTTTCTGAAAAGTCACATTCAAGACACCAATATATCGGGGAAGAAAGGGCAACAGGTCGCGATGATACCTCTCAATGGTTTCGTAGAATTCATTTTCCCGATTGTTCAACTGCTTGCACACGGCACGGCGAGAAAAGCGCCATATGGTCGTGTGGCCACCAACCTGGTGCTTGTAGGGAATGAGCTCAATGGCGTCGAGCGGCTCGCTGATGTGCGAATGGTTGTGGTCATGGCTGGTCTCCTCATGCGGCGCTATGATACGAGCAGACTTTCCAGTCGATTTCTTGGGTTCAGTGTCCACTTCGATGGACCGGAGTTGGGGTTGAACAACTTCTTGCTCAACACGTCGTGGTGCTAGATTCTCGCGAGATCGACGATAGGATAATTCGTAGGGCTTGACATCTTGTTCGCTAACTTCGGGTTCCGGCTCGTCGGCTTTGACTAGCCAAGGATGGGGCTGATTCTGGGAGGGTGCACGAGGACGCGGGGGATGCTCAGGGTCGGGACTCTCCACCTCATCCCTGGGATCGTCGCTCAGTTCTTGGTGGGGTACGAAAACAGCGGATGATATTTTCTCCTCGCCAGACTCGTCTGCATCGCCATCGCCACTGTCGCAGGAGTCTCGGCCCTTTGGCGTACTCGGCGAGGGCAGCTGATCAGGTGCGCCCACGGGCTCCGGCACCGGCCCCACATCAAGTGGCGGTACAGTTTTGGCGTCGGTTTGTGTGTCGTCCGAGGCTCGCACAACAGGTGTCTCGTCGCCAGCGACATTTTCTTGCTCGGTCTTGAAATAATCAATTACTTCGGGAGAGGTTTCGGCGGTTGGGGTCCTGTTGTCCTCTGTATGTGGCTGTTGCGGCGGTGGGAGCAGCTCATCATCCACACTTGCCGCGTCGGAAACTTTGGAGGAGTCAAGCACAGCGTGCTCCGTTTCTTCGGTAGTCGAGGTCAGCTTATCGCGAGCAGCCTTTGTCTCTTTGCGACGAGGCTTCTCCTCATCGGGCAGGGCTTCTTTGAAGAAGCGCAAGCTATAACTGGCTTTGCGGCTACGGGCATTCGGCTCGACGCCAGCCATGGCCTCGGCAACAGACTTTTCGACGAGACCGTCTTCCTCATTACCCTCGCCCGCGCCAATGGACCAGATCTTTTCCGTCTTCTCGGAGCCGTTAGCTTGGCGATGGTCGAGACCGTAGTGGCGGTTCGGGGGTCGTATATCAGCGGTGTTGACGGCGTCTCGCAATTTGGAGGGCGATGTAGTGCTGCGGTCAAAATAGTAGGCCGAGGTGGCAGCAGTCAGATCGTCGGGGCTCGTAGAGTATGAGAAGGGATGGTCGGAAGGAAGATCAAAAGTGCTGCGGTCAATGTCGAGAGAGGAGGATGCGCGGCCGCGGGATCGGTCGAGAAAGTCTCTGTGTTCGAGGAGTGACTCGCGAATGTGTGCAATTGTTTGGTCAGAGAAGGAAGCGGTGCCGGGTATGGCATCGCGGCCGGCAAAGGGGGCCGGCATGGATGGCGCGGCAGGAGAAGCCATGGTAGACGCAGACTCTTTCTTGTTATTGTCGTCGGAGAATGTTATCGAGCTCGGGGATTCGCCATGCTGCGCAAGGTTGTCATTGTCGGGCTGTTGAGGATTGCGGTCGGGTGTGATGGTGGCGGTATTGGGGTTGCTATTTCTGCTGTCTATGGCCGATTGCTGCGCCGTGGCGGGCTGCTGTGCTGCCGTGTGTCGCTTCTTGTCTGTACTGTCGGCTTGTGGTACTACAGTAGGCTTTGAAGGGATACCACGGGCTGTTGCGAGCGCCTGTGAGAGGAGTGAGGGAGTAGCAGGCGAACGTTGAGCTGTATTTAGACTGGAGCCGGGATTGGTAACGGCAATGGGGACGGGGCGGCCAGACCGGGACTTTATATCAGCAGCGACGGCAGGCGTGCCTGGTTGGGTTGACGCAGTGGTGGTGTGAAGAGGTGTCGCAGCAGACAGGGGTAGGGGGTGTGAAGCCGATAGAGATTGGCAAGCACTGGCAGGGTGAGCAGGAAGAGGAGGAGCCCCGGCATGGGGAGAGGGAGGCGTGAGGGCAGAAGCAGGCGTAGATGTACTGGTCTGGATCGGGAGGTGGTGCAGACGGGGAGGAGCTTGAAGAGCATGGAGAGCATGGTGGGCGTGGGCCAGGTCGACAGCAACGTCTGCGTTTGACTCTGCGTCAGCTGGCAGAGGGTCTGACGGAACCATTCGATCGGGACGTGCAGTGGTTGCAGGTGGTGGTGGTGCCGGGGCCGCGGCTGTTGTTTCTGAGGATGGTGGTGGTGGTAGTGGTGCTATCAAGGGTTGGCCATGGTGGTGGCGGTCATGGTTGGGGTCATGGTAGGTTGTTACAGGGGCGAGTGGTGCGCCAATGTGCAACTGGCGACTCGGGTTGGACATGGAGAGGACATTTGGGCGCAACAGGGCGACGGTTGACTCGGCGTGGGTGCGATGATTCGTGGGTATTTGGGAGTTGCCCGTACGGGTGTGTGTGTGTGTGTGGGAGGGAGAGTGTGAGATTTTGGCGGTTGACCGGGCCCGGAGGATGTTTAGGTGGGAAACGTGGGAAACCCGGCCGAGGGGTGGGGGAAAAAAAGATCGGGAGCAAAAGACTATCCGGGCCTTACTGGGGGGCAAGGGATTGATTAGCTTGGTTAGGTTTAGTTGCATTTGGGTTATTTTTCTCTGATTGTATCTTTTGCCCTAACTAGAAGTTACCTAGGTAGCTATTTTAGTTTTCGCATGCTAGGCGAAACGGCGAAAAGGAGAAAACAATGAAATTGACCAATTAGTGGCAAGAACAGAAAACGAGCTAAATCCAACAATTTCGAGGGTCAAGGCGAAATGTCAAAAGGAATGCTCAGGACAAAGAAGAAAAAATGGTAACCAGCTCCAGCAGGCTGATTGATCTCTGGGTACATAGAATACCAGGCGCGGCGGTGTGATGATTGGGCTCAAGGAAGGACCCGTAATAATAAATACAGGCGACGTGAGAAATTCCAGAGAGTTCACTGGTCATTCTCTTCAGCAGCCACCACTCACTGCATAACGTTACTGCATCCCCCATATCTCCGCCTATGACATTCGCACGGGATGTACCGGTATCAAACTATCAAAGCATTGCCCATGACCACAATCCGCATAGTGTTCGTCGCAAATCCATTGGTGAATATTGTTGTTATTCAAACTCTGGACAGTTTGCTAAGCCCGGGTCTCGAAGCCCATGGTGCTGGGTGCCAGCCACCACGACACTCGACCACAACTGCCACTCCCTGGAGTTCTGGTGGCATTCAATAACTCATGCCAAGCTCAACTCGATTTCTTCCCTTTCCACGCACTCCACGCATTCCACGCCCACTGGGGTGTGTGCCTTGTCCATCGAGCTCACCCGTCCCCATCTGAACCCAGTCTCACGCCATCCTCAGACAAGCGACCAAGAACAACAAGCTTTTGGTCCCAGCCGTCTTCCCGAATCATGCTCATCATGTTAACTAGGCGGTGGACTGACTCCGGCAGCCCTTCCCGACGTATCCTGATACACACGTGCAAAGCCTATCCTGAATCCTCACCGAAAGCTTCATATTTGTCCATCAACACACGCAAACACTCAACATCTCTTCGCTACACGCTAGTCATTTCCGGGCTCCCGGCTCAGGGGCCATCTCTGCAGTCAATTAGAAGCCAAAGCCCACGCATGTTTTTCATGCCGTCCAGGTTCAACCAGATGCACAGCCCGCCGCCCGGCAGATTACGAGCCGCGCTATGGCGCTCACCACACACACCCCTGCTCTTGTCCCAAACATCCTCTGTTATCTGGCTTCTCTTTGTTTGATCTTGTCCCCCTTATATCCTCGTCGAGCTTGTCATTGCCGCGCCGACGACGCCGACGCGGTTACCAAACAGGGCCGCAGTTCCCCTTGCTTTCAAAAGCACTGACATGGCCAATGCCACCCTGGCCAAACAAGATGCACTATCCGTCAAAAAACGCCGACACCAATGATGATGAGCCATGCAGACATGCAGCCTCTTCCCGTTCCGGAAGCTCAATCTTTTTCTAGAAGATGGTGGACCGCCGTCTCTGGCCAATGCCCAGTGGCCTGTGTCAACCTTCTCCAAAGCCGACTTATCAGCTACTGCTATGTAGACAATCATGATGCTTATCCCCCCTCTTCTCATCTGGACTGTACCAAACATGAAATCAGCCAAACATGAAATCAGCACATCCCATTCTCTGCACGTGCCTCCTACCGCACTCATTGCCCACCGCCCACCTTCCCCCACGCCGTGGCTAGTTAGCGCGGATCTCTCGAGATGGACGGCCAACGCCTGGCTCCTTCTCGCCCAACACGACATGAAATGCTGCATCATGGATCGACCTAGAGACGAATGTCGGCGCAAAGCGTCAAAACGTGGCCCTAGGCAAGCTTGACCCGCCCGCCCGTCACGGATGCTGCGGATATGACTGGCCATCAAACGACTGGACAACAAATCGAGACTGCCAAGGTGGCCGACGCTCGTCATGACCACACCTCTTCAAAGTGTCGGTGTCCGATCAGTTGCTCGCATGAAAGCAACCTAGTCACCTCATTACCAACAAAGACGAAGAACTAAAACAACAACATGGCGCCCGCATGATCTTGACAGCGGGAAATCCCAGTCGTGTCTCGACTTTCGGCCAACATCTCAAGCACCAACCACATGGCACACGGCTGTTCCGTCATTGGTGACTTTAGCTCCGTGCTCTGGGTCGCCTAATAAAAATGAATTTCGACTTCGCCGCCACGTACTCAATCCATGTACTATGCAAATAGGCTTCCTGGCAGACACCGCCATGATGACTTACCAGGTCCCTGCCCCTGGCCTGTTTCACGTAAAAATCGGTAATTCGGGCTGGTCTAGATACCGATAACTAATGCATGCTCGAGTCGCAAGCGAATTCACTCGAGATGCGACATCCTACTGAGATATATGAGGCCTAATCTGTACGTACATGTGGGGGATGCACACTTATTATGGTAAGGATACATATGTGATGATAGAGCAGGTCCTTTATCATGTCGGTTCTTCGTCTGATAACGTTGCGACAAGCCTATTAGCTGCCAGCTCCGCCGCCCCCTTGCATCAAAGCCTGACTATTTTGCAACATATGCAAGCCAGCAACTAACAGCCCCGCGCGACTTGATAATATCTTGACACGCACTTCAACATTGCGTTTCCGCTTTGAATAAGGCAGGTCCATCTTCACTTACACAGCCCAGGATAATAGCTCCTCAGTAAGGGTCGGGAAGGGGGGCGTGTGTTATGACTTGGAACAGGCATCCCCTATTCCGGCGTTGCATGTTCTGTGTAAAAGAAAGAAAAAAAAACGAGGCAAGCACAGCCTATTCCTCCCAAGAGCGGAAGACATGCCTCATCATGACCGGGCCGTACCACGTTGAGACTCCCGCGCAGGCAATTGGGCCATCCGGGTCGGCGGACCCACTCTTGCCCTGCCGGCCCCACACGCCGCCAACCACGACTCCGCACGCCCACCCTTTTGGCATCGCGTCTAAGATGTGACTGCTGCCCTGCACAAAACTGTCTTGGAAATAACTACTGGAATTTGTCCAAAAAAAAAATCAGTTTGTTTGTCTTCTTCCTTTTTGACTAGAGCCGAAAATGCCTTGTAGAGGAGCTAGCCATTTCACGGCAGAGGGCGTGCCTGGTAGCATGTATGTGCGACCACAAAGTGGTAATGTAACAGGCGTTTGGGCATCAACAATTTACCCTACACCATGTGAACTTTCGAACGTGACAAGAGTGCGCAACAACATTTCACGCTGGCATGGTGACATTAACTTGGCAGTATGGTCAGTCGCTTGTTCCTGGAATCCATACCTCCCTCTTGGCTGCTATCTTGTCATGCTCCTGAGGCTTGGCCATGTACTGCCTCGGCGAGCTCGGCGTGAAGGCCACGGGCGCGACTTTCAACAGCGTCCGACTCTATAGCAACGAAGCAGCAACCCACCCCCAAAGGGTGAACAGCGCTGCATTTGCCAAGTTGAACGTGACCTAGAACACACAGCGACAAAGTAAATCAAGAAGCAGGTGAAAAGATTTACAACATAAATGGGCGAAATGGTATCTAAAGCGACGCAATACTTGACATGTGAATCCACAAACATAAACGCCATCCCATGATTAAGTCATATCAACGCCATGCAGGTTGTGGCTGTGATCTAGTCGACGCAGCCTTGGCCTGCTCCCTCTTCGCCGCGTTGAGCTCTGCGTCCACATCCCACGCCTGCCAAAAATCGCCCATCTCGCGGACCATGTCCTCCACCATATCCATTGGCTCGACAGACATGGTCGCTTCTCGCGGCTTGCTCTGGTTCTCCGCGTCAATGCCCTCCAACGCCACTACCGTATCCTTCATGACTGCATCGACTGCGCTCTTGCCCATCATGTTTGAGCTCTGGCTGCTGGCCAAAGCCTCGACGACCCGATCCGTGTCCGCCGAGACGTGGAATCGGTGTCGCAGCCCATCAGTGCGCCTCACGATTGAGGAAAAGTGCTTCGCAAATTTATCGTTACAAGCAGTAGGCAACTCTGCAAGCGGCGTCCGGGGTGGCGGCGAGGACGGCGCCTCACGGTTACTCGGCGGCAGATTGTCCCTAAGACTCCTGGTCTCTGCGTCACAATCACCCGAAAGCAACCACGAGACTCTCTTGCTTGTACGTCGAGGCGAGCCGGCGTTTCCTGACGACAAGATGCCTCTGAGGTTCGGATGCCGAAGACCTGATCCTGGAAGCTTGCGGCGCTTCGTAATACGTAGGCGCTCCGGGGATGGTGTCGTAAAAGCAGCGAACGACTTGAAAGCGAACCGTGGTCCAGAATCGTCCGCCTCTCCAAGAGGCGATGAAGTCTTCTCCCGAACAGGCGTAGCAGGAGCGGCGGCTGGAGGTGACATCTCACATGCCGTCGCGGATGGCGCCGGCCTTGCTCGGGGATTGGTTTCAAGTATCTCTTCGTTGGCGATCGACTTGTCGTTCGACTTCACATCGTCTCGTCGGAGAAGCGTCGATTCTTTCCGACATGTAGGTAGGATGCTGGCTTCGCTAGCTCGGGGTGGAAGCGTCGGTAGCTTTCCCAATATCACATGCTTGTCCTGCCCGGAACATGGCTGTTGTTGGAATCTGCCATCAATTGCTTCTTCGGAGGACACAGTGTCACACATCGAAGCCGTCATCGACTCCTCCTGATTATCTGCAGAAATGTCCTCAACGCTTGGTAAAACATGCTCCTCCATTGTAGTTGAGAGAACGGATCGCTGTGTTGATTGCGGAGGACCAGTGGCTAGGTGCGTCAGCTGGGCCCATGTATTTGTAGGGACCAAGCTTCGGAACATTGCTCTCAACGAAAAGTCGGATGATTCTTGTTTCACCTTGGGAGACTGTGGCACAATATTCTCTGTTCGTGATTGGGTCGCAGGCTCAGCCGTGACACAAGGTTCGGGCCCTACTTGCGCTTTTGCTGCAACAGCGTTGCAACTCTGATCAAGTGTGTCGAGCTCAGCCTCGTTTTCGACGATATCTGGCTGGGGCGGTTGCCTAGTCTCTGTGTGTGACACGTCAGGTGACTCGTTGCTGCCTAGAACACTCGTCTCCCCTTTAGGAGCTGGATGAGACATAGCTGCATCGCCAACTTTGCCAGCTTTACCAGCTTTGCCAGCTTTACTCGCTTTGCCAGCTTTGCCAGCTTTGCCAGCTTTGCCAGCTTTGCCAGCTTTGCTTCTGACGACACTCGCTGACATATCTGCAGAGGACACATCTTCTAGATGCGAACTAGAGTCGGCTCTAGTGGGTTGTTCCAGGTGAGAGTCGTCCATCGTGTCCATCGCTTCAATAGCGGCATCGAAATCCACCATCTCCGTATGTATAATCGGTAGATCATCGCTCAAGTCGGCTTCCTCGTCGCGAAGTGCTTCCATAGGCTCTGCCTGTGATTCATCTACAGAGCCCTCCAAATCTGACAATTCCGGAGAACTAGAAAGATCACTGAGCTCCGAATCGGATGTCTCGTCGTCATCCAAAGTGTGTTTCCCGTTCAAGATGGACTGTTCGTGGTGGATATCTTCTAAAGCAGCATCATGCGTGAATTCTTCATTGCTGGATTCGTCCTCTTCAGTTTCATTCGAGTCCGATGGTGGATCCAATAAGATATCAAAAACAAAGTCTTCATCGTCTGGAACCCTATATGGCTCGCGAACAGTGTTGCTACTTGCCATGTAATGCATGGCTGCTGTATTGGGAATGGTGGCACCCGAAGGCCATGGGTTCGCATCCGGTACAGCTCCCGCCTCCATTTTGAATTTGGGAGGCGACAATCCGGTGGTCAGGTTCACTTGCTTGACGTTTCGGAGAGACACTGGCGACGACAATGTTGCGACGGCCTGCTGCTCTCTGCTAAGTTCATCGCTAGGTTTGCTATCGGCCGGAACTGCAGAGCGTGAAGTTTTTGTAGTGGCTGATGACTCTTTTTGAGGCGAAAGGAGCTGATTGGTAGAATCCTGTGGCGAGGTTGGTGCCAGCCCGGCCGGTTCACCGCCTGGTATCGACGGAATTGGTAAAAGAGACTTGCGAGTTTGAGGCCCTTCTAATTTGTTATTATCCGTTCGCTCGCATCTTATTCTTTTGCTAGGAACTGTCTTTAGCCAATTGTGGCTTGCTTTGCGTTTGCGCGGAGAGGCGGCATCGGTTGCCTGCGGCGTCGACTGTTGCACCGCGTCGGGTTGCGTTAAACGGACACTATGGCGCCATGTTTCAACTGTTTGTAATTCTTCATCCTCGAGAAACGGATGGCCATCTGATGCCAATGATGCCGTTCTTAGGCTCTGCGGACTAGGCAGATGACACTCGGGTACGTCGAATTTGTGTTTCCGAATAATGGATTGAACATGGCGTTTCGTAGCTCTGACGGAGCCAAGTGCTTTTGATACGTTGGGTATCTGAGGTTCCGGTTGTCGTGCAATTCGAGTCGACTGTGACTTGCTGGCCCAGGGGTTCCTCCAGCCTCGGTTGCTTTCGAATGGTCCAGCGAGGGATGCAGAAAATAATCTGGGCGTAGAACCCGCGAGAAAACGCTGTCCAGCGAGTTCATAGCGACGTTTTCTCTCTCGAGGACTTTCGTATTGGTCGTCGTCGGACCCAAAGTAGTATACATCATTGTCAGGGCACTTCGCCTCGCAGTAGATGGTATCGACGAGGGGCCAGTCCGAACGAAGAGCTCGAGGCGCCATGGCGTCCTGCAAATTTATTGCTTTGACAGAATCATATACAAACATATATGGGATGTATGGTAGCTACCGGGGAAGAGCAAGAAGGGGCTGGGCGTGTAAGTTAATCCCAGCCTGTGGCTTGATGTCGGCAACATCTTGGTATTACGTTTAGGCTCGAGAGGACCACGCCTAGACGCGCTACGCGTCTCCACGTGATGGCGCGTAAAGTGGCACTTCGCGTTTGCTCTCTGCTGGTGCCTTCATCGGCGCCGACTTTGAAGTTGTAGAATACACTAATGTCCCAATTATATCAAACAAGGACTTGTAAGTTTTTTCTGTCTTTATAAGATTGTTTGCTTTGTTTCTGTGCAGCATGTTGAACTAGTCACCGGCGTTGGAGGCTGGTGAGCTCTACACACGTGAGAGGCAAGGTTGACACGGCAACTACACTTACCGGATCTGGACTGCTCTGTTTACCTGGACACACCACCGTGCAGACCATCAACGAAGACCGCGCCACCGGCACTGGACGCTCTAAAGCCCGAGTAGATACAGTTATAGTCAACCCGAACCTACTACGCCATTTCTACAGGCTAATGCTTGTTGATTACACTCTTTTCGCCACGTTGATATATTGCTTGAGCGTATCTTCCTACCCGCCCTCACTTTGCGACAAACTCGCAATACAATTCTCAACCCCACCAGCACATCTCAATCGACAGAATTCCCGGCTGGCCATGTTATACTAGTCGAAAGCGAGATTTCCAACCTATCCTTACAATTCTTTAGACATTTACACTCGGCGATGGCCCATGCCTGGCTGGACTCTCTGTCAGAGGACTGGGTTTCTGAACCACGCTCAGATACCTCGGAGGCACAACTCCCACCGCTGAAGCCTCACGCCGATACCACACCGAGCAAAATCCCTCGTCGTACCGGCGCGAATCCAATCTATTCCCCCGTTGCCGGAAACAGCAGTCATATCCTAAACGAAAGATCGGCGAACGAAATAAATATTTCCCAACGCAAGCTCCCGTCAAGGCTTTCACAGGAGCTCAAGCTAGACTCCAAGAATTCGCGGTCTGTTTCGGCTGCCACCTGCGGCTCAGTTGTACACAAAAGCGAGGATGCGCAGATTGCGAAAGAAGGGACACCCGAATGGAAGCGGCGTCTCATTAACGGCGAGGTGCCGTATGGCGAGCAGCGTGACTTGTTTTGCTCTGCTGGCACTGGCCTACAAGACATGTTCAAGCCTCCACAGGCAGATCTCGCTAATGTCCAACATGGCCAAGCAATGCCCGACCGGACATTACCCTCGAGTCCACCACAATACCGATACGAGTCAGACGAAGATATCGACAGGCTACTAGAACTTGCCGAGCAAGATGATCACGACTTTCCCCAACAAGTGACACCTAGTCCGAGCCCAAGACGAGGAAATCGCAGCGCCCACTTCCGCTCCACCTCGAACGGGAACAACAGCTTTCTTCCATCATTGCCAATGGACAACTTCGTGGAAGAATCTCCCCTCCAGCATGTCGGCGCCATTGGTCGCAGTAAGGTGCTCCTCAATGCGCCACAGCCTGCTCATGGGTCTCTCCGCCAAGTGAGCGGTCAGACTGATATTGGAAACGAAGATTTTAGCCCCATTGTGATTGGCCGGCAAGATGAAGAGGATGGGCCGGTCAAGTTTGGCGCTATGGACATACCGGTGAGCGAGCTACAATTGAAGCTGGAGCGTGTTCAAAAGAGCCAGGCCCATGATGCCGAGGATAATTCGCTATATCCTGGCGCGATAGTGGATCGAGAGTCTGAGATCGATGCCCTCCATCGCTTTACTCATAATGCGGGCCATATTAACCTGCGTCGAGGTGGCCGCTCGGGAGATGGCTCGTTCTATACTAGAGCGCTTAGCCCTGACCTTGGCGTCGACACTTCAGAGATGCTGCCAGAAGAATCTCTGCAAGCCAGCACGCCAAAAGAGTTTCCCACCATCCGAACCGAACAGCCTTCACGTGGTGCTTCTCAATCAACCGGAAGCCCGATAATGCCGCGAGCGCCGTTTCCAAGCCCGGATAAGCGCAGCATAAACCCAAGCGGCAGCCCGCTGAAGCTCTTTGGACCATACGACACTTTTACGAACCAAACTCTGCTACGGCGAATCAGCCAGTATGAGGACGTCGATTCTGCCGACTCGTCGGAGCATCTGGCCAACCCCGTCAAGCGTGAGGGCATAGACGAGAGCCGACGATCGGTGAGCTATTTTGGTGGCGGCCAACTGGATAATTACGAATTCGCAGCAGAAATGTCTGAGACACATGGTGCTTTTGACGGCACGGACAAAGAGAACGTTTCGCCAGAGACGTATCTGATTCCTCTGGAATCTCGCCGTCAACTGTCTTTCGGGAATGTGTCTAAGCTATTGATTTCACGGCGACGCGAACGATCAGGCGCGTCAACTGAGGTATATGTGGAAGCGCTGCGGCCGACTATTACCATGGATACACCAGAACTACGTGGCCCACCTGGACGCGACCATGAGGTGTGCGATACAAAGCGCACAAGCAATTCCCCCATCAAAGACCCTACACCAAAAAGGCGACGAACATTGAGACGATCTGATGCTACTCATAACCGGCAAGAGCAGCTTTCACAAGTGGATGCGGCCCACCAACAGATGCAGAATGCTATGGGCAAGAAGCGTAAGGACGCACGACCAGGGCAGTTTCAAATCGCGGAAGCCAACGTCCTAGCCGGAAGAAAGATTTTGAAGCCTTGCTCGCCCGCTTCGAGCCGGAAATCGTCACAAGAAGTTGACGACTCCCTGAACAAGGCAAATATGACAGGGCGTGGCATGGCAGAAATTGACCGGAAACCATCAATCAAGACGCAAGATTTTGTTGATCAAGCAGCGCAAATCATGGCCATGATTCGGAGTCAGGTGAAGCCGACAGGACTTACAAGTCTGGAAGAATCAGAAGAAGAACATAATACGGGAGCAGATGCTGAATTTGAGGCTGCAGGAGGGTCGCAGCCAGACTCCACCTACGAACCCCTGTCGCGACCCCCGAGTCGCGAAGGAAAGCAATCACCAAATTACCAAGAACGATCTAATGACCCCGATCTAGAAGCGCGGCTGAAGAAGTATAAGGAGATGAGCGATATGGGCGATCTTGCAACCTCCTCGATGCGATCTGTCGGCATGGTGCAAGATGTCTTGCGAGGGGCTCATATCGAGAGCCCGACTCGCCAGACGACGTTTGGACGTGCTGGGGCTCCGCTGCCTATGTCTGACAACATCGTCAGCGATCTTGCCAATGTACGAATTTCTGGCCCATTTATCGATTTCTCTCTGCCCGCCAGTCCAGCCCGTGGCTACCCTTCAAACTCATCCGCTCACTCTGCCAACACCATTCCTACGTCATCTTCAACCAACTCTGATACGAGAAGAACGATCATGCCCGAAAGCGTCTCACACCTCATCCCTGATAGGGTCGGCAGCATGTATCTCGACAAGTCTCAAAATATCTGGATTAAAAAGAAGGATGCCAAGCCTGACGGCCACAACAACAGCATCGCGGCTACTGATGAAAGCGAAGAAGACCCATTCGGTAGCATTCCCGATCTTACTGTCGACATGACACAGGAATTGCGAAACCTGAGGCGTGGTATGGATGGTAGACGAGGCCGTGGCGTGGCTGGCCTCCGGTCTTCTCCCCCCCGCCCCCTCCGCAGGTTTTATTCGCTCCATCTTCACCTGACCAGGGCGATGAAGACGTTGAGGAGCTCCCAAAGCTTGAAAAGCGAGAAACACCAGAGCTCCATGACTCTCGGAATGGGACGGCAAAGCGAAGGAATATGACTATCTCGTTCTCCTCGCCGATTGCGTCGATTATTCAAGAAGCTATGTCATTGGGTGCCGATCGCTTTGACGAAGAGGTGACCCCTCGTTCGATAAATTTCGACCACAGCCCCGATCAATCGCCACCGGACAACTTTTCTGGCAAAGCGGCTCTGCGGCAATCGGACAACAAGTCTAGACCACCAACTATGAGATATGCATCACAGCAGGGGCCGGATTTTGTTCGTCGGCCGGTCTCACCGATTAACGAACAGGACGAGGATAGCACCGTCGAGCTGCTCGCCAACGAGGCGAACCAGCTGAGCTTTGTGGGCGGACAGGGTCTCATGAACTACGGAGGACAAGAGAGCCGGCATACATCGCTCAGCGTCGTCATTAGCCGAACGCCGGGGAATAAGAGCCTGGCCCTTGTTGGCGACGAGAGTGTCGTCATCGGGCAGAACATTGGCCATATGTCTCTGAGCCCGCTGTCCGACTTCAACGTCAATCAAGGAGACCAGTCTTTTGGGTTTGAGGTTAGCTACGTGTTAGGCAACCGGCACTTGTCCACTGGCGATGGCTCAAAGAAGGTCATGTCGTTGACGCTACGCGAGCTTGTTGAACGACTAAGCGAGGTTGAGCCATGCGAGCCATACTGGCAAGATATTGAAGAGCTCAACCTGAGCGATAAGCGACTTTCAAGCCTGCACATGCTGGAAGAGTTTTGCGGTAAGGTGGTGACACTCGATGCATCGCAAAATGCGCTTGGCCACCTGGAAGGCGTGCCCTCTAGCGTGCGGCAGCTCAAAGTCTCACAGAACATGCTGACGGAGCTGACATCGTGGAACCATCTGGTCAACCTGCAGTATGTTGACATTTCTGGCAACGAAATCAAGAGTCTGTCGGCGTTGAGAAACTTGGTGCATTTGCGAAGCGTCAAAGCAGACAACAATAACCTCACCAGTCTGGATGGGCTGGACTCGCACGAAGGACTGCTCTCTCTACGGGCTCGAGGGAATTTTCTCGTGGAGCTCGACTTTGAGGACAGTGCTTTTGGCAGGCTAACAGATCTAGACCTTGCAGACAACAAGATTGAGGTCGTTCGCAACGCGCATCTCGCGCCATGCCTGTCGAAGCTGAAGCTGTCCAACAACAACCTGCAGACGTTCGAAGCAAGCAAATCATGCAAGGCGGTTCGCCACCTCGACATTAGCCAGAACAAACTCAGGCAACTGGATGTCAGCAGCCTGCCGAATCTTCACACCCTGCTTGCCGACGGGAACCAGCTGCCAAGTGTGACTGGATTACAGCGGACCAGACGACTCGACAGTCTTTCTCTGCGGGAGCAGCGAGGCCAAGAACCCCTGAGCCTTGGGTTCTTGTCGGTAGGATACGAAGTGCGCAAACTGTATCTCTCTGGCAACTATATGGAGTCGTTTGAGCCCAAGGTGGATATGCTGAACCTGCAACTGCTTGAGCTTGCCAACTGTGGGCTGACGTGCCTGCCTGACAATGTTGGGCAGCTGATGCCGAACTTGCGATCGCTGAATATCAACTTTAATGCGATTTCAAATGTGAAGCCTCTGCAGTACATTCCACGGTTGAAGAAGCTGATGATGGCGGGGAATCGGCTCTCCGACTCCACATCCGTCACGCAGCTACTCATGGACTTTCCTCACTTGACGAGGTTGGATACCCGAGACAATCCCATGACTCTCGGGTTTTACGCACCGCTGCAGGCTTTGGTGAAGACGACTGGAAACGACACGACACCTCCGTTCGCGCTTCCGGATGCAGATGAAGAGCGTGATGGGCTATACGTCAGTCGACTGGATGAACCAACCAAGCTTCGCCGGAGATTACACCAGGTGGTGCTGGCAGCTAGCTGCAGTCGACTGCGAATGCTGGATGGGCTCCCGATGCACCGGAAGCATGTTTTGACCATGGACAGCCTCTTGACGGCGCTTGTTGAAGAAGGGCTGGTTGAGGTACCGGGTCAAACAGAAGAGAGTGATGAGGTCAAGGAGCTATGTGAGGAGAAGTCGAGGAGGGGCAATGTTAGTAGCGGCAAGGCAGTCGGTGAAGTCAGGATTGCCTAGTCTATGAGATTGCCATGGTGTCGAAAGGCATTATTTTTAATGACTGATGAGAACAATACTGGTTGGACGGAACTGGGTGCATTTGAAGGAATAATACCGATGATTGGACTGGAGGAGTTTTTGACGATTTTTGGGGCGTATCAAACAAAGACAGGGCGTACATGGGGAAGTTCCAGGAAGGGACTTGGGCTGGGCATGTTTTTTTTATTGTACATTTTCCAAGGCTGTACATGGCACTTGATTTTTGAATTAGAAGGTACGAGTAGGCATATTTAGAGGCAGGCATCACATGTTTCTTTTTTCGCAGACGCTGGGTTTGCTGTGAATGATTTTGGGTGAGGTGTGGTAGTTGAGCTCGAACGCGTTCCTAGGACGCTGTCTCTTGTGTGTGGTCCGATTTATATCTGAGGAATAGCAAAAAATTGGCATGCGGAATTGCTTGTTGCGTAGTTTAGATCAAGCCACCAAAAGGCAAATGGCGAGCGTGATAAAAACATAGTGAGGAGGATGCCACGGGAGTTTGAAGACGCCAAGTAGAGACACTCATGCACTTGAATAAATATTTTTTTTCTCCAAGTTCAGAAACCTTGCAGTGCCTCGTCTGAAATTTCGGGCTCGAGTGTCGAGTCTTGTAACTAGAGTTTTGCAGTCTGTGGTTGACGGAGGGACGCAGGCCGACAAACTGACAAACAAGGCGACTGTGATTGCACACTTTCTCCCTTTTACATAACCCTCTCGTAAACTTAGCCGTCCACGTGCTCTTCTACCTAATAATTCTTGCCGCTGTATGCTGGAGATTCCATCATGACAGAAGCGACGATCTGAAAGCATGAGGCTGAGAGTCGCGACCGAAGCAGCAAGCATCAAGCATCAAGCATCAAGCATCAAGCATCAAGCATCAAGCATCAAGCATCAAGCATCAAGCAAATCTCCCTCTGGATGTCGAGCGCAATGTCAATGTAACGAACGTACCTTGCGTCTGGCTCCAAAATAGTCGTCTCTGAGTTAATTCTCAGATACGTTCCATAGGTCCCGTACAAAGACTTTGACCAGGGTGAGAGAACAGCGTCCGAATGTGCTTGGGAACTCCAGAATATGACCGTTTAGCCATTGGGCGCATACTGTGCGGATACAAGGCTGATGGGACTGCCGAGGTGATTTCCGGGCATTATTCGCCTAGGCCCCTTGAAACGTTGTAAGACTATTCGTACAACTAGAGAGAGGACGAAAATAACAGCTGTGGCAGGTATCGGTGCAATGCCGCTTGTCTAGGTAGCTGACTAGGTACCTAGGTAGGTAGTTAGTTCATTTCCCTGGATGGAACTGGAATGATATGGGGGCTCTTGTCGTCCGATAATTGCTTTTACAGAAAATGTCAAAATGAACCTGTCAAGTAGGCTAACTCAAAGACGGAGCAGAAAAAGAAAAAAAAACGGAAGAAAGCTAATTAACCAACACTTGGACTGATGATTAACTTAGTACGTACTACTAGGTACTAGTCATCCGTGCATACTGTTGGGATCGCTATCCCAAGCAGGTAACAGTTATAAGATCACAGGCATAGAGTGCCTATAGAGGTACTCTATAGGAATAGTTATATAATAATAATTCTTAATTAACTAATAAAATAAACTATAGAAGGGAGAGGCTATAGTTAAATATATAAATAGGTAATACCTTAGGCACTACTAGGAAATTATAAGAATAAAGGGATAATTAGTAGTTATATATATTAGTAGTTAATAGCTTATAGGTAGTTACTTTACTTACCTATAAAAGGTAATAATACCTTTATAATAGTCTAGTTTTATTAGCTTAGTTACCTATTATAATAGCCTCTATAGTACTTTATATTAAGGCTATAAATATTAAGACTTTTTTATATATTATTATATAGTATAACTATTATATAGATATATTATATAATATAATTAGCTATTATATATAACTATATATAATATAAATCTATTTACTATATACCTTTATATATAGTATATCTTATTAAATATTTACTATATTTAGCTAATTATATTTACTATAGTACTTACTAGTATAATACTAGTAGTCTTTTCTTTTAACTAAGTTATATAGCCTCTAGGCCTTTTTATAGCTTTTATAGTATAGCTAACTTAGCCTTAAATATATAGTATTAACTAGTTATTATTAACTAGCTTTTATAGTACCTTATTTAAAGTAGCCTTTATTAGTATATTTATAAGGTTATTATTACTATTAATCTAATAGACCTTAGTAAACTTATAGTGTTTATAGGACTAATATAATACTATAATATTAATTATTAAATACTTTTTCTTAATAGTTTTAAGCTTTATTAGGTATTTATATAGTAAAAATAAATCTATATAAACTACTATTAGAACTATTACTAAGCCTATTAACTCTATAATCTTATTTAAAGTAGTAAAAAAGGTATAACCTATATTAATACTTAGAACTATACTATATAGCTTTAATACTAGTATACTTTAAATAATATACTTACTTTTTATTAAACTCTAGGTAATAATATTACCTTAAATAGTAATTTTAATATAGTTAATTAGTTCTTTATTACCTAGAATAATTATATATTCTAGTTAAGAATTTAAATCTTTATTATTAGTAAAAGAACTATTAATAAAAATAAATAACTTAGCTATTCTTAACTAGATTAGTAAGTACTAAAGGCTTTAAATAGTATTCTTAATTTACTACTAAATATAGGTATTTAGGTATTTAAAATTATCTTTTTTAAGCTCCTTAAATTATATAATAATAAATAGGTTAAATATAGCTTCTAGTTAGTATATAAAGGCTAGGTATATACCTTAGGCTTACTATTTAATATACCCTTTTAGGTCTATTAGTAACTAAAGCTTTTTTAATTATCTTTTTAAGACTATTAGAATAATACTATTAGTACCTAAAAAGATATAATATCTATTAAATATTAGTAAGTTCTTTACTATAAATATCTCCTTTAGCTTAGCCTAGAATCTAATAGTAATAAAGGTATTAGCTTTTTATTTACTAAAAGTAATAGTATTAAGGCTAATTATATTATTAGTCTATATATTAATAATACCTAGATTAAGGCTTAAAGCTAGTAAAAAGTATTAGTTATAGGTAGATAGTATTATCTTAAGCTTCTTAAGGTAGTAAGTAAAGTATATTACTTACTAGTAAGTATTAGACTTAGGAATACTATATAGTAATAAGATAACCTTAATAATAGTACCCTTAGGGTAGAGATAGTAGAGTTCTAGGGGAATCTAGGTAAGAATATACTACTAAAGGTAGGTTCTAGCCTATATATAAGCCTAGGTAATATTTTAAAGCTATAATAGCTAACCTTATTAGATTTAGGTTAGTATAAGGCTTAAGATTAAATACTAGCTTATCTTTTAAATAGTTAGTAATTAAGTAAGTAGTATATCTTTATTATAGTCTTAATAACTATATAAAACTATATATATTTTCTTTATAGGTTTTTTAATAGTATTAAACTTAATCTTATTAACTATTTAAAACTTAAATAAGTATTTATAGTAAATAATAAGGTTAAACTTAATAAATTAGAAGACTTTATATTCTAAAAGGTTTTATAACTCCTTTTTAATAAAAATAAAAAATAAAGGCTTATTATTAGGAAGTATACTATTCTTTTAAAGCTTTAAGTAATACTTTATATTATTCTTCTCTTTAATAAAGAGGAATATTTTATTTTTAATTATTTTTAATAGAATTTAGTGCTTTTTAGGCTAGTATTTTATCTTAATACTAGGAATTTCTTATAAATACCTAGGCTTATAAAGGATAATAACTTAGATCTATTTAATAGGCCTTAAGGTAGCCTTAAAAGGCTTTAGAATAGTTTTAATAGGTTTTAAAGTAGTCTTAATAGGCTTTAGAAAGGCTTTAGTAGGCTTTAAGGTAGCTTTAGTAGTCTTAGGGGCCTAATAATTATAGTCTAGGTTATTATTAGAGTTATATTTACTATTAGTATTACTTTTAAGGGCTTATAGTACTTCTAGGTCTATATCTAGGTCCTCCTTAGTAAGGAATAGGTATATAGTAGTTATATAAAAGCTAATAAGGCTAGATAGTATTTTTATAGTATATTTTCTAGTATCTATACTTATTAGCTTATAAAGGCTAGTCTAGTTAGTATTTTTATATTAAATATAGATATCTAACTATAATAGTAGGTAGTATAGAGGGCCTATATTAAGGCTATTATATATAGCTAGCACCTTATATACCTACTATAAGGAGAAGGCTTTCTAGGTAGTATTAGTTACCTTCTAAAGGGCTTTAATATATTAGGCTACTAAAGGGTATAGTAAAGAGCTTTTTAAAAGGTAGGGGTAGGTATTAAAGACTAATAAGGTAGGTACTAAGCTATTAAGGCTAGTAGAGTTATTTATAGCCTTAATAGTAAGTTATAAGTACTTATTAATACCTAGGGTACCTTATAGCTTTTTATAGATAATATTATAGGTATACTAAAAAGAGGTATAGTAGTATTTTAGCTTATTAATTATATTATAGGCTTTTATAGGTACTAGGTATATTTAAATATCTAGTTTCTTTATATATTTATAGAATTTAGTTAATAAAAAGTTACTTTTAATATTATAAATAATCTATTTAAGGGGTCTAAGGTATATATTAATCTAATAATACTAGAGTATATCTTAAAGGCTTTTAATACTCTCTAGGGGGCTTCTTATACTTCTATAAAGGAATTAAACTACCTAGAAGGAGGTAATAGTGTCTAGTATATATAGGATAGGTTATTAATTATTAAGATATATTATATTAGCTAGTATTTTATAGTTAAATTTATACTTATCCTTTAAGGTAAATTAGAACTATCTAGGGGACTTAGTATATAGTTAGTATTACTTATAGGTAGCTATTAGATAGTTTAGTACTTCTTTACTAAATTCCTTTTCTATATATTCTAGTATCTAGCTAAGGTAGGCTACTAAAGGGTACTTAAAGTAGTAATATAAGTACTAAAGTTCTCCTTCTATTAAGTAGAAAGTAATAGCTTTAGTAGTATATAATATCTACTATAAGTATCCCTAATATCTTATAATAGGGACCTTTAGCTATCTTTAGTAGAGTATATTATTAATATTACTTAGCTAAATCCCTAGTATATCTATATCCTTAATAGAAAGTAGGAATAGTATAGTAGTTAGTAGTACCTAGAATATAATTACTCTAAGTACTATAGGTACTATAATCTTACTAATAAAGGTTATAAAGCTAGTATTAAAATATACTATTATAGTAAAAGCTAATTCTATAACCTAAAGGCCTAGAATTAGTCTTATTAGTACCTTTACTTATATTATATTAGTATTAAAAGTATTAATAATACCTATATTAAGGAGGATCCTTTTAAAAATATCCTCTATATACTATTCCTTATAGCTAAAGATACTAAAGATACTCTAGAATAGATTTTTAGTATAGATAGTATATTTAATAAAGGTATTAGTAAGGAAATATATAATCTTTTTAGGGGATTAGTCCTTTATTATAATAAAAGCTTTAATAACTCTTAAGAAGAATACTTATATATCCTCTTATTTATCTATTAAAAAGTTATCTTTATTAGAGAATAAAGTAATAATATAGGTATTAACCTTATCTTAAACTAGTAATATCTCTTCTAGAACTTCTTTAAAGGCTACTAGGAAAGCCTAGTACTTCTTATTACTTAGGGGCTTCTAGTAGATCTTATAGGTATCCTAGGTATTATAAGTACCTTTTTATTCTTTCTTAGTATAGTTTATTAACTAATAGCCTTCTTTCTAGTATATAAAATAGTATTTTAAGGCGTTATTTAAGTTACTAAGTTATTTCTTTAGAAGGATTTAGGTATTATAGAACTACCTATTAATATAGAAGTTCTAGTACTTTAAATAGGTTTATTTATATATATAGATTAATTATTAAAATACTAAAATTAAGTCTTTATAATATTCTAAAGGCTATATAAAGGCTATAGTATAGGCTTTATTACTATATATAGTACTTTTTAGTATATTTTAAGTCTTAGTAAGTATAGTTATACCTTTTAATATAGAAAATAGTCTTTAATATAGGACTTAGATTTTATTAACTAATAACTTAAAGTAGTTAATAGTAAACTTTATAAAGTACTTCTTTATTAGCTTATCTAGTAAAAGGTATTTCTATTTATCTATATAAAGGTCTTAAATTAATAAAGGCTTAAATTAGTTATAAACTACCTTAGTTATTTTATTATAGGTTATTTAATAGTTTATAATTACCTAGATATAGTACTTTAAGGCTCTTTTAATAAGTATTAATAAGAATATATATAGTAAGGCCTTTTTTAAAAGCTAGGCTTAATTATAATAGTTAATAAAATTATATATCTAGGTATAGAAGAAGTTATATTTCTTTTTACTATACTTATTAGCTTCTTAATACCTTTTAATAATACTATTAATCTATTTTAATATATTTAAGTCTATTATAAATAACCTAAGAGGTTTATCTTTAGGCTATTTATACTTTTTATTATTAAAGTAGTATAATAATAATAAAGGTAATAATAATAATCCTAAAGGTAGTAATAATACTTCTTATTAATATAATAGCTATAGTAGTCTTTATAATAGCTATAGTAAGGATATAGGTAGTCTTAGTAGGGGTAGAGGTAGTATTTTATATTTAAGGGGTTATTAAGTAGCCTACCTCTTATAATACTAGTAGGTAGAGTTCCCTTAATATAGTTATAGTATAAAGGGCTAAGTATACTTATTATAGCTAGAGTTCTATAAGGTATTAGGTAGTATAGGGGTACTAGGTACCTAGGGGGTATTAATTACTATAAGTAAGTTAAGTACCTAGGGGGTACTAGGTATTAGAAGAAGTCTAGTTATATAAGGGTTTTAGTAAATCCTTATAGGTTTAAGTAGGGTATTTTTTATATTATATAGGTTTTCTTTTAGTATTTCTTAAGGTAGTTCTAGTAGTAGTATATACTAGGGTACTAATACTTAGGCTATTTAAAGTAAGTTATTATTATCTAGATAAAAAAGGCTATAAGTATTTTTCCCTTTATTATTAGCTAGTTTTAAGGGTTTATTAGTTAGGAGGGAATTAAATAATAGCTTTTTTATAAATCCTAATTTAATAGTAAATAGTTTTATTAGGAGTTAGTTAAACTATATTATAAAGGGTCTTTTTTCTAGAGAATAAAAAGGGTAATTACTTTTATAGCTAATATATTTATTAGAAATAGTCTTCTAGATAGTTTTAATAATCTATTATTCTTTACTAGTATATAAAGTAACTTTAGTATTATTAAGATAATCTTTAAACTTATAAAAGACCTCTTTATTAACTATTTTCTAATTAACTTTAATCTAGTAAGTAAAATCCTTATAAAGGTACTTTTAAAAGTAGTTATTAAATTATTTATAGTAGGTATTATATATAAAGATATAGAAAATAATTATTATAATAGTTTATTAATTAAGGTTAGTAGCTTCTTTAATACTCTAGGTAAAAGAGTATAGTTAGAATAATTTCTAGTTAACTAGGAGAAAATAGGTAAGATAGGTAAGGCTTTTAAGCACCTTATTAGGGATTATAACTAATAGATAGCTTAAGATCTTAAAGGTTATTATATAAAACTATATTAAAGACTTAATTAAAGGTTTTTTATTAGTTAAGTTATTAAATATACTAAGTAGTATATTAGGCTTTCTAGTAATTATACTAGATATTATAATTAATAAAATAAATAATTCTAGAAGGTTATAAGGCTATAAAGGTATAAAAAGAATAAGTATTTTATTAGAAATCTATAATTAAAATAAAGGTAATTACTAATTAGTATTAAGATTATTATCCTAAATAGGTAATAGTTATAAGATTATAGATATAAAGTGCTTATAAAGGTACTTTATAGGAATAGTTATATAATAATAATTCTTAATTAACTAATAAAATAAACTATAAAAAAGAAAGGCTATAGTTAAATATATAAATAAGTAATACCTTAAGTATTATTAGGAAATTATAGGAATAAAGGGATAATTAATAGTTATATATATTAGTAGTTAATAGCTTATAGGTAGTTACTTTATTTACCTATAAAAGGTAATAACACCTTTATAATAGTCTAGCTTTATTAGCTTAGTTATTTATTATAGTAACCTTTATAATACCTTATATTAAGGCTATAGGTACTAAGACTTCTTTATATACTATTATATAGTATAACTACTATATATATATACTATATAGTGTAACTAGCCGCTATATGTAACTATGTATAGTATAAATCTATCTACTGTACGCCTCTATATACGGCACATCTCACCGAACATCCGCTGCACTCAGCTAACTGCATCCGCTGCAGCGCCCGCTGGCGCAACACATACCTTAGGTACGTAATTCGTACAAATTCCATCATGGCCCCACCTGCCGTTTTGTTGCGTCACAGACTCGCGTGCCGTGTCCGGTCTGGCCTGTTTGGCCTGCGTCTTAGTACCTACAGCCCGCAAGGCCAGTTCTGCCAATGCCAACTGCTTCTCCAAGGCCCACCAACGCGCAGCGACTTGCCCTCGCCAGACAGCTCTCATCAACTCGACAAAACAAACTCTCTGGATTACACCTTGAATCACACAACCAACTAAGACTATACGACTCGTCACCCGCATCTACTTACCACGCGCCCTTCGTCTTGTTCCCCTCGCGGAGCCCGATGGCCGCCATCACGACGGACCACCAGGCTTCGCTGGCTTCCATAGGCCTCGAGCGCTCCATTTCCCAGCGCAGTACCTCGTCTGTTCGCTCCCACCGCAGCGCCCTGCGCTCCGGCAAGACGCGTCGCCTCAACTCCCAGGCCAGCACAAGCAGCCGCTCCTCGTCCAGCATCACTGCTAGCGACAAGTCTCTGACCAGCTTCCCCAGCTTTGGCGCACCAGGCAGCGCCACCGCCGACGACCGCCTCAAGACGGCCACGCAAGAGTCCGAGAACCGTCGCTTCCGCACCATTACCGGCCGGCCCTCCATCGTCGACAGCTTGACCGACAGCGATAACGCCGTCTCGCGCCAGGCCCTGTTTGAGGATGGCGTCCTTGGCAGATCCGTCCCCGGCGCCTTGCACCAGGCCCCCGACGGCCACATCGAGCGTCTGATTGCCCGCCATGGCGCCGTGTGCTTGGTTAGGCAGCTAGCCCAGGACCTGGCCCAGCGCGATACCCAGATGGCAAGCCTGCGACGCCGCGCTGATGAGCGAGAACGCACCCTGCGGCGCATCATCCGTGAATGCGGCCTCTCTACCATGGACCTCGAGACCAGATTACGCGCCGTAGACGCCGAGATAAAGACGGCAAACGGCTCCCAAGGAAACGCCTTCACCCAAGATGGTGGCTTGACCGACCTCATGAGCGACGCCATGCAAGACACCGTGTCCGAGAGTGTATACGGCGAGACTGACCTCTGCAACTCGACCGTGCGACTCGGGTCGGCTACGGTGTCCGCCAGCGCTGGCGGTCTAGGCAAAAGCACTCTTCGCGGCTGGAAAGATATGCTTTGGGGCGCAGGCACACCTAAGAAATCGAGTCGTGGCAGCAGCGTCAACGGCGATGCCGCTACCGCTCTGCGGTCACATTCAAGTCTCGACCGCCGACCCACCCTCCAAGACGACCTCTTTGATCCGCCCGACGCCCGATCTCTCCGATCTTCCAGTCGAACATCTAGCATATACTCGGGCGCTAGTGAGAATCGCAGAACGCCAGCCTCCTTAGCTAGCCTCGCCCTCAAGCTGGTAGCCGGTGGCAGCAACGTCCATACAGAGCCCAGGGGACGCGCTGTCAGCACTACAACTGCGACAGCATCTGCGCGTGCAGCATCCGCTGCCAGCCACAAGACGACGCCCTCTGCAAGATCTGCCTCTGTGGCCGGACCCAAGGCCCTTATGGCCATGCGACGCCCGACCCCAGGCCCGGCTGCTGCTCCCGTAAGCTCTAGAGCCCAGGCACAGGAGCTCTGGGGAGGCATGGCTGGCAGTCCACCAAAATCAGCAGCTGCTCAGCAAGAAAGCTATGGCCCCGTGGAAATGGATGCTATTCTGCCGCCTGGATCACAGCCCCCGACTCTAACGCAAATGTACAATAATTCCGGCAACAGCGCACTTTTGACGGACCGATTCGGCTTCATCTACGATCAGCGCCGCAAGAAGCGACAGCGTGAGGCGCAGCAGATGACTTACCGTGTTCGCAAAGGTAGCCGCGCAGAAATGCTCATGAATGGCCGAAATGGCATCTCGCCCAATCTACTAGACGACCTGCCGAGCCCAAAGTGGAGCGAGAGTGACGGGCGACCTGGCACACCAGGCAGCATGGAAGACAAGCTTGTAGACGAGGGAAAGCCAAAGCGATGGCAAGACTACTTGAGTATTGCCACATTTCCCACAGAGTTGTTAAGTCATACACCGAGCATGAGCGCTTCCGCGTTGGAAGTCCTCGAGGCTGTAGAAATGAGCCGAGAGTCGGAGCAGCAGGCCAACGAACCGACGAAGCCGCAAACAATCAAGCCCACTGGTGCTGGCTTGGTACCTGTCGCCAGTACAACAACCACCGCTGTCGATAACCAACCAACACAACCTTCCGAGTCTGAGTCTGCTGCATCTGTCACACACCAGGACGACAGCGAGCCTGTAAAGCTATTATTGCAGCAGCTTAGCGAGGTGCACGATTCGCTGCAGCGAGACAAGACGGTGCGATGGAACGACTTTTTGCGAAAAGTGCGCGCGGAGCGCAAGCGTGAGGGCGAAGCAGCTGTTGCCGCTGCAAATGCCGCTGCCGAAGCGCGCTACGAGAGACCGGCCGTCATCCTCCCCGAGACTCGCGTCGCAGACGGCGAGATGATTGGCATCTCTGGGCTCGGAAACAAGGGCAAAGTCGGACGGGCCAAGTGGAATGAATTCAAGACGCTTGTTCTTGGGGGCATCCCTGTCGCATACCGCTCCAAGGTGTGGTCTGAATGCTCTGGCGCTACCGCGCTGCGGGTGCCTGGCTACTACGATGATATTGTGGCGCAGAGCGGTGAATCGGATGATCCGGCTGTTGTCAGCCAGATTCAAATGGATATTCACCGCACGCTGACGGACAATATCTTCTTCCGCGAGGGTCCTGGCGTGGCGAAGCTCTCCGAGGTGCTGCTCGCGTATTCTCGACGCAACAAGGATGTGGGCTACTGTCAGGGTATGAACCTCATCACCGCCAATCTCCTCCTCATCACACCCTCCGCTGAAGACGCATTCTGGATCTTGGCCTCGATTGTCGAAAATATTCTCCCGCACGGCTACTATGATCATTCGCTCATTGCCTCGCGCGCCGACCAGCAAGTCCTGCGGCAATACGTTGCCACCGTCCTGCCGAGGCTGTCGGCGCATCTCGACGCGCTTTCCATTGAACTGGAAGCTCTGACCTTTCAGTGGTTCCTGTCCGTCTTCACCGACTGCCTGTGCGCCGAGGCGCTGTTCCGCGTCTGGGACGTGGTGCTGTGCACAAACGACGGCAGCACGTTTCTGTTCCAGGTAGCGCTGGCCCTTCTCAAGCTCAACGAGCGCAACCTACTGCAGCGCGACACGGCCGCCGGCCTCTATACGTACATTAATCACCACATGACGGAGCACGCCATTAGCATCGACGGGCTCCTCCAGGCAAGCGAGGGCCTGCGTCGCGTCGTCCGTCGCGAGGACGTCGAGGACAAGCGCAACAAGGCGATTCAGGCGGAACGTGACCTTATTGCGGAGCGCACTGGAAGCCAGGCTGCACGCAAGCGGGTTGCCAGCGACACAGCGGGCAGTACGGACTCAGCGGCGCCGCTGACGATGGAAGAGTCTCGCCCGATGGAGTGAGGCGTGCTGCTCAACGGACAAGTATCGAAATTTTCCCTTTTTTGCCCGGTTTTCCTTTGTCTGCGTGGCGGCGTAGTTGCTGGAAAAGCACGGCGTGGTTGACTTCTCGATGTTCATTTGCGTGAAGATTTTTGTTTTTCTTGCCAGACTTTTGCGTACCTATACCCACAAGCATAGAGCATATACGTGTTGTTTTTGTCCTCGGCATTGGAGTTTTTTATACATGTGTTGGATGTCTGTACTGACACTTTGAAGAGGTCAACGCGAGGGTGTGGTAGAGGCATTGGTAAATCGAGCCGTCGATTTTCTTTATATAGACATGATTCCTATACCCAAACCATCTATTCTATCGCATTAATCGTGATATTTGCATACAGTGAATATTTTGTACAAGATTATTCGCCGCCTTTATTCTTTGTATCGAGTATCGCCAGGGCCAGACTATAGCCTGGCCTTGCCAGCCTTCCACTGTTCGTACCAAACCTTGCCAAACTCGACCCTCTCGGCCGTCTTGTCGCCATCATCGCGGTGGCGCTTCTCCTCGGCCACGAGCCCTTCGCCGCGAAGCTCCTTGATGAGCTCCTTGTGGACCTCGCCCTTGATGACGCCGTAGACGCCCGACTTTGCCTTTTCCGCGAGCTTGCGCTGGGCGATAAAGGCCCACGCGTCGTCCTGGTTGGCGGCAAGGGCATCGGCGACGCCCATGTCGACAATCTGCTGGCCGGACAGCTGGCCGGCCTCGAGGGCCAGGTCGCGCAGGGCGGCGGGGGAGAGCTTGTGGCGGAAGAGGCTCGCCATGGCGGGGGTCAGGGGCAGGCCGTAGGTGAGCTCGGGGAGGCAGAAGAAGCCGCGGGGCGTCGGCGCGAGGCGGTAGTCGTGGGCCATGGCGAGCATGAGGCCTGCGGCGTACCCGTGACCGTTCATCAGTGCGACAGTGGGCATGGGGTACCTGGGGGCGGGTATTAGTTTTGTCCTTTTCCCTCTGACAAATTCTTTCCTGATGGAAGGGGGGCACGTACGTCAGGAATCGGACCCAGAGTCCGTAGAAAAAAGGGAAAAACACATCCTTGTCAGACAGGGTGTGCTCGAGGTCGAAGCCATTCGAGTAGTTCTTGGCGATGGAAGAAGTAGTGACGACGACGCCGGGGGCGTAGCCGCCAAACTCCAAAACGTCGAGCGCCGCAAGCAGCGCCTTGCAAAAGGGCGTCGTGAGGCGGTTGTCGGGCGGCGAGTTCCACGTGAGCAGGTAGACCTGAGGCCGGGGCTCCGTACATGTGATGGTGCCGCCGGGGTGCTTGCCGCAGGGGCCGATGGGGACGGAGAAGAGCGGCGAGGACATTGTTGTGGTTGTGTATGAGAAATTTATTGCAATACAGAAGAAGAAAGGGGACCTGTTAAAAAAGAGACGGCGGCTGTTAAAATAGGAAAAAAGATGAAGAGTGGATGATGGCATCCGTTTTTGGGGGTCGGACCTCGGTAGACTGCGAGATGGGATGCAAATCGAGGGGTGCCATGGTTATGTCGAAGCTCTCTACTGAACTGGGCTAATTCGATGACTGAACATAAGTTACTCCGTACTTGGCTACCTAGGTACCTACCTACAGTCTACCCCCTAAAATAATATAGCCGCGATACTTCCACTAACTAAAGTATTTCCTTAGATTCCATTAAGAAGAATTTATAATTAGAAAAAAAAATAAAGAACTTATATATATATTAGATAGAGAGCCCTTTTCTCTAATTAATACTAAAATTAACCTTATTTTTTAAGTACTCTTCTTATAAGTTTTATATTCTTATAATAATATTAAGATTATATTATTTATTAAGATATAAGGGACTTTATTTACTATAACTAAAATTAACCCTTTTTATACTTTAGACCCTAGTTTCTAGGGCTTAGCTAGTTAGGACCTATAAAGTACTCTAGCTATATTATTTTAGGGGTAGATTATAGGTAGGTAGGTACTAACGCAGCTAGCCTTCCTTATTATCCCTATTATAGGTAGCTAATAAATATTGGGGTATTATCTTCTGCTACTAGGTACGACTTGCCGGTAGCTGGCTGCATCTAAAAAACACAACACTTATGTATGTACTTTTTTTTTCTAACCATACACAGGGTGCGAGCTGGGATTTGGCGAGTGGCTGGATGACTAAAAAAAATGCACAAAATGCGTGTTAGCCGCCCACGAAATTTTAGACACATCCGCCAAGATTCAAGTTTAGTAACCACATACCATGGCACGCCTTGTTGCACCCGTGAATGCGCGCGCTACCTATTGCGCCCGCCGTGGCTTTAAAAGCCGTGGCTCGCCGGAGTCCCTTCCAATGCAATCAATCCATCTTCGCTTCCGAGTTCACCAAATAGGCCAAGGTTGAAAGCCGTTTCCCGGGCCACCGCACTCCATCGCAACCTTTTCTCTTTTCTGGCCTCGCACTCTGTCACGGCTGTTCGTGATGTCGGGAAGCGTGTTTCCCGGTTGGCCGCGCTCGAGCGACGATTTGGTGCCGCTGCCCAATTGCGATGGCCCCAAGCTGGAGCCGTTCGACTTCCACGGTCCGCAAAAGATTGAGTTTCTCGAATACATCGGAGAAGGGCTCCATGCACACGTCGTGAAGGTGCAGATTCGCAATAGGATATACGCAGTGAAACTGGTTTGTGCCCCCCCCCCCCTCTGACACGCACCATCGCTCACCCGGCCATATCCTGTAGTTTCGCTTTTGCTTCGACGATGACTGGCTTAGCCCCGACTATGACATGGGCCGAAAAGACTGGGAAATGATGAGAGCTTTCTACGAGTACGCCGAGCCCTTCAACTGCGAGTGCCGTGCCTTTGCCAGGCTAAAAGAGGCTGGGCACGAGGATCTTGCCATCGGCTGCTTTGGTTATCTCCTGCTAGACGAGGAGCACGAGCGGAAGCTGCTCACCCAGCTTCATGATCATCGCATCGAATTCAATGGCAGCATAAATTGTCCTGGGGGGAACCATGACGAGGGCCCCATCCGGGAGCGCTTCCTGGGGCCCGACGGACGGCCGCCGCCGATCCGGGGCATCGTCAAGGAGTACGCGCCTCCCGGGGAAGAGCACGAATTTCGGCAGGCTGATGCGGAAAAGATGCTCGCCGACGTGAAGAAGCTGCAGCAGCTCGGCATCACATGTATCGACGTCGCGGCCCGACAGGTCATAGGCGGCCGGATCAGCGACTTCAGCACCGCAGTCACCACGCCGCACTTTGCCACGACGCCGGAGTTGAACCCACACCTGACGCCCGATATGCGCAGAGCCGTAGAGCTTCAGACTTTTATCCACGCCAAGGAGGACTATCTCGAGTTTGACTCGATGATAAGAGTTTGGAATCGGGAACATGCCAAGGAGCATGGCGTCATCACTACGTCAGCGTTTCCCGGTCACAAAGGCGCCCCAGGCCTCTGCCGCTACGATTTCAGGAGAAAGGTGGCTCAGAAGCGTGTCTATACCTTTGTTGACCCGAGACTCTACGACTGGAAGGTGCGTCCAAGGAAAGGCGTGAAGAACCGGCGACGACCTCTGCGTGCAAAGCCTCCCCTGTGGATCTATCGCTGTGGTGAGAATGAGGGTTTAGCCAACTCATTAATGTCTGCTTCCACAAAGTTTATGGGCATAGAGTGGGAGTATCGAGATGGACGTATATTTCCGCGGATGAGTGACCCGGACACTATTGCTCTGCTTGCCAGGAATTGAGTTGCCTGACTAGCGTTGTTTGCGGACAACGGAGGTGCGCATTCTCGAGAATATACACAAAGAGAATTACTTTTTTACATATCAATATTCGGTTCTCTACATTCTTAGTTAGGGTTAAAATGGCTCACTCTTTCTACTACTGATTACACGGACAGGTACCATAGTGATCATAATGCTCATAGTGATAAAAATGATAAGATTGTACTTAGTGATAACGGTGACGAGAGTAGAGTTGGTAACGACAGTGATGAGAGTAAGATGGTGAACAAGAATTGTGATGAAAATGAGAGCGAAAAATAAGGCAATCATGGTCTGCTCGCGATACCTTACAAATGCATCCATCTAAGGATTATAAAAATCCAGATCAAATCCAAATGTAGACCCGGTAGTGCCCTGATCAGGTAACTGAGAGTCGTCGGCTATGGTCAGGCTTGGGAGAGTAGGACCAAACTGATCATTGAAGTCGAACTGAGCAGTGTGATCGAACTGATCAGTGTGATCGAATTGAACGGGGTGATCGAATTGAACATTGTGATCGAATTGAACAGGGTGATCGAGCTTCATAGTAGGTTCGGACTCGAGTTGAACGCCCGAGTAGCTGTGGCATTTCGACGGGCTATTGACGGGGGGGCATTCCCAATGGGCAATGCTAACCATCTCGGCCTCGGTCACGATGTCGCTTCTCTGCCGGTCCGACATGGCCAACATGCACAACCACCAGAGTGCGAGGTCAGTGGTCAGCTGCGTCTCACCATACAGCGACCATGGAATTGGTTTCAGGGACACGACCAGCCGGCCTGGTTCAGTGCAGAAGGCCGGGATGTGGAAACAACAAACCACAAGGTCTCTTTCCGTTACGATATACCCATACCGGGTACCGGCTTTCTTGCAAAGGTTTGCCAGCTGCCGCAGCGGCCAGCTGTCCTCCTCGATTGTGGGATCCTCCAACAGCTGGCGAGCCGAGAATTTGATGCTCGGTAAGCCGAGGCCGAGGACTAGGCTCTTCGTCTCGCTGTCCTCAAGCAAGATGCGGTGGTGGACATACAGCGGCCGCCCGGCTGCGAGCTTCGTGTAGGATTTGTTTCCGATTTTTGCTGCCTCATGGTGCAGTTTCACGCCGTTGTGCAGCTGAGCGTGGTTCTTTGCGAACTTGAGCGTCGGGCGCAGCAGCCGATCGTTCCACGCCACCAGGTGCAACACGTCTTCGAGGCCGTTGATCTCCGCCCTAAGTAACATGCCTTGTGCATCAAGTGCACTCGCCATGTCTTCCATAGGAGCGTTGAGATTGAGTATATGGCCGTAGCTCTTGTTCAGCACGGCTAGACTGAAGTCATCCCAGGGCTTTATGCCGTTCCCCTTGAAATTGGGCCACTTTGTGCTAGTAGCGTTCTTTCTGGATGTTACTGTGCAGGGCACAATCGGCTTCTCCTGCGTGAGCACGCTGCGTAGGGTCGGCATCGTAGTCTCTCCTGGAAAGGTGGGCGATGGGAGGAAAGGTGGGCGATGGGAGGAAAGGTGGGCGATGGGAGGAAAGGTGGGCGATGGGAGGAAAGGTGGGCGATGGGAGGAAAGGTGGGCGATGGGAGGAAAGGTGGGCGATGGGAGGTTGGATCGTTTGCAATAGTGTTAGTCCTGTGACCAGTCTTCCGAGTGACTCCTCCTTCTTTCAAGCAGTAAAAGACATACACAAACACACAGCCTTCTTTGTACTTACCCCTCATTTGGGCGCCAAATGACTATGAATGATTGGTTCTGAATGGCTGTTCCTCGGCATGCATGCAGCCGCTCTCAAAAGGCCGTGAGGGATTTAGTCTATTAATAGAAAATGACAAACATTATGAAGAGAAATACTCGAGACGGCATGCATGCAGCCGCTCTCAACAGGCCGTGAGGGATTTAGTCTGTCAATAGAAAATGACAAACATTATGAAGAGAAATACTCGAGAATATGGAAAATGCATGATGAAGGGATTAACAACTACATATTGTGCAAATGTATTCCAGTGATATTGTCACCATGATGGAGACGGGAGCCGAAGTACGACCACCAACCAACCGCCTGTTGTGGTGCATAATAAAAATCGGCCCAACGCAATTTTTTTAAAAAAAGCCAATGAGCAGCCGATGTTGGAGGCCCGCTAGCGCTTACTATCAAGGTATGTCGACACCGAGGTAGAGACTTGCAGATTCTGAGTAAAGTTCAAATTTCCACCTCTAGAAAGCAATAACAGCTGGCTTTTCATCACGGCTCTCTTTGCTATCAGGTGCATGTGTCGCCAGCATTTTCCAGGGGACAAACAATGTGGCAATCAGGGCGACACCGCAAATGGGTTAGATGTGTCAATGTCGAGCGTGTAAACGAGGCCGCAGCCCACGGTCCCGAGCAGCGCACCGGCAAATATGGGCGGCGTGGGCAGTCCCGTCTTGGACACAAAGATACCACCAAGTACAGCGAAGATGACCACGGCAATGACGATGGGCAGGTTGTCAACGCCCGACTGAATGGGGGTGACGCCCTTGACGGACTGAAAATAGATGGGGAGGTAGTAGAGCAGCAGCAGCAGGTCGCCGAGGAAAAAGAACTGGTACGGGCAGATGGACCAGAGTTCGCGCTTGCGGAACAGCCGCGGGATCATCATAGCGTACTCGCCCAGCCAGATGGACCAGAGCACCAGCGCAGCTGTGAGCAGCCCAAAGCCAACTAAAAGACCAATCACCTGGCTGCTGTGCCAGGGATACTCGACGCCGCCGTACTGGAGCCCCAGCACGAAGCAGACAATCGCCGCCATTGTGAGGCATATCCCAACGGGATCCAAGTGCAGCAGCTTCTTGGAAAGAGGCATCGGTGGCGGTTTCACCGCCGCGGGGAGATGAAAGAAGATGAGGACCACAGCCACTCCGAGCGCGCCTACGGGAAGGTTGATGTAGAAGCACCATCGCCAAGTGACCTTTTCGGTGAAGGCGCCGCCAATCAACGGCCCAAGCACGGAGCTCAGTCCATACGTCAGCCCAATGAGCCCCATCAAAATCGGTCTTGTGTTGGGCGGGACGCTAAACGCGACGATGCTGGTCCCCCCGACAGAGATGCCCGCGGCGTCGACGCCGGCAATGGCGCGGCCTATGATCAGGACGACAGACGAGGGCGCGACACCACAGAGCAGGCTCCCGATCTCAAAGATGGCGAGCGACGCGATAAAAGTCCACTTGATATCGAAATATTTAAACGCCTTCCCAAGAAGCCTCGAGACCGCCAAAGGTCATGAAGTAGGCGGCGCTGTACCAGGACACGTCTTTGAGGCCGCCGAGTTCGGCTGTGATTTTGGGGATTGCGGTGCCTACAATAGTCTTTACAATGAGCTTTTTAGCCGTGTTGAGAGGGATGTGGAGGAAAGAAGCCGGTTTCTTGATCCAGGGAGATGAGAAACACACCCATGAGGGATGTATGTAGGCAACTGACGCCTGCGGGGACCTTCTAAAAATAAACTAAAATACAAAATGACACCCATGAGGGATGCGCCAGCCAAAAGAACAAGTCGAAAGCCGCGGGGGTATTCATCGAACGTTGCGTCGCTGCCAGTATCGCTGGGAGAGTGCGCATTCATCATAGATGGCGACGTCGGTTTTTCTGACGGGGTTTGCGACGTCGATGATGGCTTGGTTGTCGTCTCTGATTGCGGCCCTGGGCCGGCGTCCACTGCCGCCCCCTTGTTGGGTTGCACGGCGATGAAATAAATGGCACCTTTGTATTTGTTTCTGTCGAATCGATGAAGATGGTGAATGGCAAGAAAGTCCTGCCACGGTCGACTCAACGTACTACTCGACACATGTTACAAGGCTGAGGCTCCTATCTGGCAGCCATCCGCGCCTGCTCTGATTCATCACAAATGTCACTGTCCGATAAATGAGACACAGCTCGGGTCCATTTCAAAGCCCCGACCGTAGAAACAAGCCGAAAGTTGGAAAATGGACAAATCCGCCGAGATTGGGTTTCGACATCTCGGCCACTTGGGCTCGGGCGTATTAGTGGCCGCCGCTAACCTGTTCGTCCCGTAAGTCTCGGGCTGATGAACCTAAAAAATTAGGTTAGTTAACCGACTGAGTTAGCGTGTGCACCAGCTTCACGGAGTTCCTGTATTGCATTTTGGCCGATCGTGGGTGGATCAATCTGCTCATCCAGCCCCACATCAGCCACGTCTTACGGATTTATGAGCAAGATAGAGCACCAGCATTTGGCACACTTTTGCTGGCGCACATGGGTTATGTGTGATAGGATAATGTGTGATAGGATTTCCCCAAGGCGGATCCACATCGCACACTGTCCAAAAGCCATACACAATGTATCGGCACGTTGCGTACCGCCCACGCCAGGCGGCCGAAGGCTGAAAGTCTAGAGGCCCAGGAGGATTCTGCACGCCCGCCTTTCGTTTCCTTGCCCAACATGTACGAGGGATGCATTTGGCAAACTTGCAACCCGGGCAGAAATGATTGCCATTGGCGGCCCTAATGTGAGCTTCAGGATCTGTTGTCGTTTAGCTGAACTTTCTAGGCCAATATTTCGGGGGATGGTTTTGCCTGTCTTTATTGTCGACGCTAGCATAAAATGAAGGTATGAAATCCTTCAATGAAATCCTTCCTGGGCATAAAATGACATGTTTCTTGAGAGCCTTGCGGAGGCGCTTGATGATCCTGCACCAAGACGCCTCGACCCGCACCGGTCGAAACGCCTTCCCTCGTCGGACACTATTCTTTCATCATTTTGATTCACTGCAGAGCCTTGTTAAAAACCCCTTTCCGAGACATGGCAATTGACATCTTGACCCAAAAAATCTTGACCTAAAAAATCTTGACTCAAAAATGGAAGGTAGAAATGCGACCGAAATATTAATGCAACGTAACTTGGGGGCGATATAATGCAGCAAAGAGAAGTTCGCTGCACATCTTGACGCGCCTTGGATTGGGGTAGTTATCGGCCGCTCCTCAATCCAGAACCATATCGCGCCTCCACACGGCTGCTAAATCTAGAACCATATTAGCTGGCTCCGAGGTGCAGAAACATGGTGCGCGTCGGGATGTCGCATCGCCGCGATCTCCACACCTGTCAGCCTCGGTGGTTGTCTCAGCCGCCGCGGACTGGCTCGATGCACTCCTCCGGTAACGCAGAAGCAAGACGGATGACTGGCTCACGATTATACCCAGCCGCGGACGCATAACGCCAGCATCATTGTGATCTCGCTGAAGAATATCGATTCTGACAGACATAGGCCATCCGGCGCGACGCTGGATGATGGCAGGGAGAGTATTACAGCGGTAACTAGTGAGAACATGAGCGCGGCACGCGGGGCACTGCCAGTTAACTCAAAACTTTCGTATCAGCGATGCAGCAAGCATGACGAGATTCCCAATGCCGTCCATCCCAGAACACCACTCATTCCATTTTAGGGCACTACATTGTATTGCTGTCGGGGGGCGCGCCATGGTCGCCGTGGTCCCTGCGTCCCCACCGAGCTTGACCAGTTGACCGTTTTTCGTGAGCCCGAATTCAATCTGCGGACCTGACTCCATCTCGCCGTCACGCTGCCAGGCATTCTGGCCGGCCGCGTCCCACAGCTGCTTCTGGGCGGGTAGCGGGGCCAGGAGGACATCGCCGTCAGCCGCACACATGTCGGCTGGCTGAAACCAAACGAGCATATTAATGATTTGAAACAAGACGCAAAGTCTTTATAAATGTGTCAGCTTATCAACTGGCTATGTCTGAGTGTGCTTGTGCTGCTGCTGCTGTTGCTGCTGCTGCTGCCTCTTAGTGGGGGAAGGCTTACCGCCGTCTCGATTCTTCCAAAATCCAGCTTTTCCGTACAGTATCGAGCGTCGATGACGGATCGGACTTTGTATCAACAGCCATAAGCTGGATCGCGACGACCTGTTACGAGAGCATTAGTAGATGATTGATATGAAAGGACGCTGGACGTCGTGATTAGTGGCGCCGCCAAGACGGGCCCCATGGATTCTGCACAAGACATCGACGGCGATGCCTTTATCGAGGCCGTCAACGTTAACCTCCTCGGCGCGTTGTACACGGCAAAAGCCTTTCTGCGCTATGCGGCTGAGGGTGCCGTCGCCGTCAATATTTCCTCCTCGGCCGCCCATCTTAACTTTGGCCCCGGCTTCGCCTCGTACAACTGCTCTAAGATCAGCGCCTTCCACCTCTGGGACTCTATAGGATTCGCCAACCCTGAGCTGTCCGTGTTCCACGTCCAGCCTGGCGTGGTTGATACTGACATGAACAAGGAGGCCGGCCGTGTCGAGGCTGTCGGCTTTGAGGATCACGGTACGCTACCACTGGCTGACTGACTCGATATATTTGCTAACTGTTTCATCTAGTTTCCCTGCCTGCGACGTTTTGCCTGTGGCTTGCCAGCCCTGAGGCGCGATTCCTCAACAGAAAGTTCCTGTGGGCCAACTGGGACGTGGACGAGCTCAAGGCAAAGGCTGACGCTATTGCCAAGGGCAGTCTGCTCGACCTGACTCTGGTCGGCTGGCCCTTTGCGGCCAATGACTGGCAGGCTGACTGGAGCATGTAAATATAGTCAAGATTTGGTGGTTCATCCACCATGCATCTATTACGAGTGCCACAGATGATGCTGGGCTCTCGACGCGTAGATAATGACGGAAGCTTGCTTGCATTACGAAGGTGTTGGCTTTAAATTCGGGGTTTATCTTGTATTTATTTCCTATTTTCTAATATAATGCCTACTCACAACCTTCTTCAACTCCCAATCCACATTCGCTAAAAAGTCTCTGCTATTGTATGGTGTAATATAACTCTCCTGGTTTACCCGTACTGCCTGTCTGGCTGGCCATGAGACGTCCATGGTTATATCGTAACAAGGGCTAGCCGACCCGGACATGTGTTGTCTCCCACGCTTCTTGGCCCTTTTAGAGGGGTCCCCATTAAATGATTGCTCGTCTTGGCTCTGCTCACTCGGCGACTGCAATATCGTCGGGCTGGCGATCCTAGACAAACTTGGTCGGAGTTGCAGCGGAGTATTGATAGCTGACGCTGACGAAGGCTCCGTCGGAGGCAGTTGCTCTATGAAGGACAGCGTGGCGGCCATATTCTCGATACGGCACATATCATAGTGATGGCGCAACGCCGCCCTGTCCACAAAGCGATTTACTTGGGCTTTGCGGCCATGGTACTCAAGGAGGATGTCGTATGGCATAAAGACCCGGATATGCAGAGTCTCTGGGTGTATCGAGAAAAGGCGTTGGTCGAACATTTCGTGCAAGTGACTAAAAAGAAGGATCCCATTCCGTGGTGCCCAAGTGCCTTCCCAGGCTTCCTTCATTTGGCGTGGGCCAACTTCGCTAGTATCCTGCGTCCCGTCCACATTGTTGCTCGGAAGGGGGTATGTGTGGTAATGTAGTGGAGATACTATGTGGCAAACCTGTAGCGCGGGACCGATGGTTGGGTTGAGTATCCACGAGCGTCCCATACCAGTAACAACGCAGGAGTCGGCTGATTGAAGCAAGATGGCTCGAAAATTGGCCATGGTTCTTTTAAGTATATGATCGGGGATTTCGCAATTCGGGGGCACGACTATGCCAGCAAAGTCATCATCAGCCTGGTCTATGTCCGCATCCTTACGAGGTGACACAGAGCCAGATGCTGAGCGCTTTGAGGGAGAGGTAGAAGCAGAACTCCTTCCGCGCAATGTTTTGCGGAACGGATAGGCCGCGTAACGACGGTTGGCCGAGGCCTTCTTAGGGGGCAAATAGCGCGGGTCTTGTCGACGGACATAGTCGGAAAGATGCTCGGCACACGTTTCTACAAAATATTAGGCAATTAGTCGTTAGTAAGAATAATTCCTAGAGGTAAGACGGGCGATAAGGGTAATAAGGGCGATAAGGGCGATAAGGGCGATAAGGGCGACAAGGACGACAAGGGCGATAAGGGGGATAGGTAGGGGGATAGGTAGGGGGATAAGGGGGATAAGGGGGAGACGTCTTTAAACATACCCTTGAAATGCTTATTAAGTGAACTATTAGCTGGCAGATTACAAGCTTTATGCTTGAAGACTAGGTACTGGATGACTGCACGATCTTTGAGAGCCTCCCGCCGTAGCTTAGGAAGGGCGGGAACTGGTTGGTCTAGCCCATCCCTACCGTGCACAATTTTGGGAGCGGGGTTTGCATCATCAGGCGAATAGTTGAACGTTTTCAAGAGGCCGAAAGCGATACTATCCCACACACCCGAGCTTTCCTGTGGGAATTCGAAGCAAAGGCGCAATTCCTCAACAATATCGCGAAACGTCAAATCACCCTTGGCCGGCTGGAAGATGCCAGCGAAAGGGGTACCGTGGAACTGGTGTAGGAGCTCGATATTCCATCCAAGCACACGCGCTGCTGGATTTATGGCTGCAGTAGCCATGCTAGACGAGTTGGGGATAAGATGGAGATGAAAAAGAATAGCGACCGCGGTATTAGCAAACTCGTTTAGATGATAATAGAAGGTAGAAATCACCCTTTTATTACTAATTAGAAGGACCAACAAAAGAGGGGCGATATAATCGCGTCTTAGGCTATAAAAACACATAGTAGAGTTGTTATGATTTAAATGGAGACCTTGGCACGCGCAATTAGCTAGTAATCTATAATTAGCTAAAAGGCTAAAAAGGGCTAGCAGTATATAGATTTATAAGTTAGCTTTCTAAAAACTTAATTACTAATAGAATTAGAAGAATAAAAGATATACTAAAAGATATACTAATTTCCTAAGCTAAAAAATAGGTATATTAAGAGAGGAAATTCTCTTTCTTAATTAAGAAAATAAAAGAAAAAGATATATAAATTATATTTATTATTCTATATATTAATAATAGGTTATAATATTCTACTATAATATAGAATTAAACCTATAAAAAAATATAATTATTATTAATAATAGTTTCTTAATATAATATTAATATTTAAAAATACTATAAATACTATAAGTTTAAATATATTATATAGTTTTATATAGTAAATATAAATAAATATAGCTAGTATATAGGTTAGGCTTATACTAATATAAAGGTATATTTAGCTAGAAATTATATATTAATTATAAAAGAAAATACTTAATATAGTTTAAAGACTATTTTATATAATAAGAGTATTAAATCTAGGCTTAGAAAGCTTATTACCTCTATTTTACCTAGTTTAAAACCTATTAGCTAACTAAATATAAACCTTAAAACCTAAAAGCCTTTTTATTACTTAAAAGAGTTATTAATAGTTTATAGCTATATAAAAAACCTTTAAGAATTAAGCTAAGCTTAGGGTTACTTAGGGTTAGGGTAACCCCTATATTATAGTTAAATATAATATAGTTTTCTTTAATAAAAAGTAATAATATATTACTCTTTTTCTTATTATTATAAATCTTAATTAAATAACTTATAATAATAATAATAATAATAATATTAGTCTTAATATTAACTACTTTTAAACTAATCTAGCTTAAATAATAAAATAAAGATTCTTTTATAGAATATTTATAATAAGAATAATAATATTTAAATAGCTTTATACTTTTTTAATAGTTTAGATATTCTAGCCTTTTAAGAAATAGTATTAAGTTAGCCTTTCTTTACCTTAGCTTTAATATTATATTAAAGGCTTTAAAAAGAAGATTATATTATAACTTATATATATAAAAGATTATTAAAGAATTTTTAAAATACTATTATATTAAAGAATATTTAGTATATTTAATTCCTTTTCTTATTATTAATTATTATAAATATTTATATTAAACCTAAATTAAATTTAATTAATTCTATATTTAAAATAAAAGTAAATAAACTTATATTAAAAACTATAATAAAAGACTTTAATATTTATTATTTAATATAAAACCTTTATAAATAAGAGTTTAATATTACTATTATATAATAATTCTTAATAGTAGTTAATAGTATTTAGTATTCTTACTAAGTAGGGTTTTAAGCTATTATTTTAATTTATATTAATATATATTTTATAATTTATATTATTTATTAACTATCTAGATATATTAAATTACTTATTATTTATATATATATTTAAGTAGGAAAATAGTTTCCTATTATAATACTTCTTTATAAGTATATATTATAATATATATATAGTATTTAGTCTTATTTTATTAATCTAAAGTTAAGAATAGTATAATAGTTAGTATATATTATCTTAGTTTTTATCTTAGCTTATAGTAGTTAATTACCTTACTTATATTTTCTTATAAGTTAGTTATAAAAATAGGTTATATTACTTAACTTATAGAAAAGTTATTTAGAGTACTTTTAACTAGATTTAAACTAGTAATCTATATACTAACCTATATAGAACTCCTTAGTATAGAACTACTATACTATAAAGGTAAGAATTAATTATTAAGAGACTAAATTAATATTAATAATATTATTATTATTATTATTATTATATTTTAAATACCTTAATTCTAATAATAACTAAGACTAATATTCGGCTTATTGCCTTCGAACCGCGCTGAAAAATTTGCTACTCCTTCCTAGCGCAGACCCTCTTTTGCATTCTATCTTAGGAACGCACATAACGGGCTTGTCCGCCTTGACTTCTATGGTACAGATACAACCCTACTACACTAAGCTTCCATATTCTAGACGTGCTAACCCTACACCGAGCCTATTCTGCCACTGCCACTGCTACTATCTAGGTTCACCTCCACGATCAGCAGAGCAAAACCGCAGTCATCAGGGACTACGGGTACAGACCGGCCATCTTAGAGGGGGGCTCGCATTAAGGCGAAGCAGGCGTACTCGCCTGGGCTCCAATATATGCTAGGTCCTTCTAGCACCGTTTCTGCGCCTGTTAAGGTTGGGAGGTGGAAGGCGTTGTTGGGGGTACGGATACTATACGATATCTCGAGGAAGTAGGATAAGAAAGCGAAAGCCTAGATACATAGTGCGATAAGAAGTCCTAGCGATCTTCTTGCATAGGTAGGTACCTAGTATATACTGGACAGATAACAAGAATCCCCCTACTCTCTAATAGGTATATATTATAGGAAGGCAGTAAATAGAGTACTGCTATATACTGCTATATCACATTTTACATACTATTAATAATTAGTTATTGTCTTTCGCTTCTCTTAACTATATTCTAGAACTAGCACTAAATGCGGTTCTGAGCTATTAGTATATTCGTTTTTTATATTCCCTTAACTCTGCTAATTGCAATTAGTTATAATGGAAATTTGCGAAAAGGGCGAGATCTATATTGAGAAGGACAATAATGCCTTTTTTCACTACACAAAAGTTATTCTACAACGAGCCGATAATGAATATTTCTACGCGAAGACCAACCAACGTGCATTTCAGCGCCCTGAAATCGACATTAGCAAGCTCGCCATAAGCCCAATACCTGCTGAGCATATCTGGCCGTTGGCTGATCCAAAGTTTACTCGAGCTCCGGACCCATTTCCTTCTACCTACTACCTCAAACGACCCAGCCTCCTCTATTATGAGAGTTGTGACGACAGGCCCGACTTTACTGGGCAATTATTGACCGAGTTAGATGCCTGTGAGATCCTAAGGAAGCATCCACATCCGAATATTGCCCAATACCACGGGTGTATTGTCAACAATGGCAGAATTCGAGGGCTTGGTTTCTCAAAATACACTATAACTCTATCATAAATGCTGGAGGATAGGGTTGATTTTGATAAAAGTATGTGTCTGAGCGGTATTGAGGCGGGGGTCGATCATATGCACAGCTTAGAGCTCATACATAATGACCTCAACCCATCAAACATCATGATGGACGGAGATACCCCGGTTATTATAGACTTTGACTCGTGTAAACGAGAAGGGGACAAGTTGGGTCGGAAGACAGGGACCTTTGGATGGACTCGGGGTAACGAAGTCTATGCAAGGCGAGAGAATGACATATACAGCCTTTCAAGGATACGTGCTGTTCTAGTTGGAGAGGAAGAAGAGTTTTAAATTGAAGGTTCGAGCTTACATCCTATCAAGTCCTTTAAACCAAATTCCCACACAAAAGTCCGCCACTATTGTGTAGGCGGGACATAGCTGGCGGACCATTTGCACGCTTCCAATCCACAATCAAATACCCTCGCCCCATATAACAACCTATCCTCGCGAAATTTTGTGATCCAGTCGCAGTTGTTAGTAATAGGCTAAATCTCGCAAGTAGCTATCTATATATTGTAAGTTAAAGTAACACGCCGACCTATATAGGAAGATATACCCTTTATAGCAATAGCTCGGTTTTTACTCTTAACAATATAGTAAGCAAGGGAATCTAAGGCAGGTAATAGTTAGTTTCAGCATAATAGTTATTAGTATTATATTACCTATCCTTTATTATAAATAGGGGGTTTACTATATTCTATTATTATATACTATATATAGAAAATTAGGTCTATATCTATTAGTATATAGTCTATTTAAAGATTAAATAATAAATAGAAAGTATAGTAAAAAGCTATTAAAATAAATTCTAATATAATATATATAATATAAAGATAGAATATATATATTAAAACTCTTTATAAATTTATAGTATTTATATAGAATAAAATAATAAGGTAATAATATTATAGGTATTATTAAAAATACTTTACTATTAGTAATTAAATAGGCTAATTATAACTTATATTTTAATAATTACTATTACTAGAAAACTATATTTATATAAACTATAATACTAATTCTACCTAATTTAATAAACTATATATTAACTAATTAAGTTTAACTTAATATATAAATATTTAATATATTATAAGTAATAATATTTAATTAAAACTAAACTATACTATAGCCTTTATACTATTTTACCTATATTATTATTATATATTATAAAAGTAAGGTAATAAATCTTTATTAGCTAGAAAGCTATTATATATTACTAATAATTATATACTATTTAATTATTACTATTAAGGTATATAGTATATAATAAATAAAAAGATAATTACTTAAATATAATATAATAATAAGTATATTAATTTATAAAGAGAGTCTTATAAATATTCTATTTATACTATTACTAACTAGATATAAAAGGGGTATATAGAATAGTTTATTTATATAACCTTAATACTTAAGGTATTAATTAATAAAGAAAGAGTTTTAAATAGTCTATTAGCTATATATATAGGTAAGATTAAATAGATAGTTAGGTATAGTCTTACTACCTATATTAAATAGATAGTATAACTTATATTAAAAGGGAAATAATAAACTATTTATTAACTATAAGTTAGGGTTACTTAGGGTTAC